>NC_039246.1:28001502-28024002 GCF_003368295.1 Carassius auratus | reverse complement strand
AATCTAACTTTTCTTATTTAGTGGCACTTTCATATTTTTTTATATATTTCTATACAGTTTTTATTCATTTTTATTTCAGTTTTGGGTAATATGAAAATGTATAATGTATTTATTTATTTTGCTACTCCTTGACAGTAAAAATAACTATATCATTAAATATTAATTTATTCATTTAGGTTTCAAGTTTTTAATGCCTACTGTGGCCAAATCGTAGCCATAGCTAGTTTATTAAAACTATTAAAATCCACAAACATATTTTACTATTATGGTCATTCATTTTATTTTTTAATTTTGATTAAAAAAAAAATTAGGATCTCTGTCAGGATTACGGCATTACATTTTATGCAAATACCAAAAAAAGTTAATAAACTACTCTAAATATTTATTTAACAAAGAAGTACTGTCCTAATACAACTAACCACTGCCTTCCAGCAACTAGGATTAAGATTGGTTGAAAGTTCCGACACCTCATTAATATTCATGAGCCAAGCTGATAAGTCCCTCCCACTTTCCACATCATTCTGAGCACAGATACTCACACAAACAGTATGATGCCAGTGTTGGCCATAGCGAAAGACAATCCCAGAATTCCACTGCCCATGATGGCGTTACTGAGGTTAAAGACGGACATCCCAAACGACGTGTGACCCGGGTGCTGCGAGACAGAAACACAGAGTTAACCAACAGCTCCACAGAGAGAGAATATGAATATGCTAATGTGTTTCAGAACAAGGATCTTACATGTTCTTCTTCCTCGTATTTCTTCTTCTTCAAGATGCCATTGGTGAGAAACTTCTGACTCTCTGTGTCGTCCTCATCCAGAAGTGAGCTGCAATCGACGACACAAACACATGTCATTTCACAAGACATTTCACAGGTTGTTTGTTTGCTGTTACACGATGAATCGATGCATGGATGTGTCAGCATGTGACGTCATTTCCCATCAAGCTATGTGACACAATGTTCTAGATGTGGACATCAAACAGCGTCAGGGTTAAACACACAACAGCGACTCTCACCCGTTAATAATGGCCTTCTCTGAATCGATGGGCGAGAAGCGTTCGTCCACGCTGCTTTCATCGTCCGCCTCCGTGCTCACTTTCTTCAGCTCCATACGCTCCATGTTTACAGCTTATGATTTCGACTATGAGAAATTAACTGAAAAAAAGAACCAGAGAAGTCTGGTTAGAGCTAGAATTAGGGGCAGGTGATAAGACGATACTGATATATATCACAGTATAGTTAACATGAATGACAGACAACAGGAATATTAGACTGCTGTCACTTTAAGACCGAACATCCAGATCTAATATACTGTTACATATGCATTGCATTGAAAACTTCTCAGTCATTTTTAAACCGCAATGCTTAAAAATGTGTGCAAAGTGCGACAACAAATGGCAGCTTAACTATTCGTGTTTTTATGCCAACTGACCCTGAACTGATCTGCTAAAAACAAGTCAACATAACCACACTTGGAGCCAAATATACTGACGGGGACTCTGAACATGCTGTGATAAATCAATCAATATTACCTCAAAACCAAACAAATCTGGTCTGTTCTAGAGGCGAAACACGTCATGATGTTTCAGGGTTGGTTGTTTTTAAATGTACTGCCAAATCACCTTTACAAAAAGCAATGCAATTCTGGGTCTTTATCACACACAAATTTGACAAAAACATATATTTGTCAGACAAATTAGAGCTACAATATTGACATTATGCTGGTTCTTTGCCCACCAGATTCAAGGACAACACAGTTTGACGTCATCCTCTGTATAGAGCGGCCTTTTGTGGCACTTTTTATGGGCATGAGAGACAGATGAAACAAAATCAAGAAATGCTACAAGCCAGATTTGAGCTCAACAACCGATAAGCCATGGCTCCAATGGTTCATTAAACAAATTCTAGATCTTCTGTCTTTACCTGTTTCTATTTTCAGCCTCAGAAAGTCATTCGTTTTTACCCCACCATAACCTAGTTTGAGCTAACATGTTAATTGCACATTAATAGAGAGAGAAACACTGATCTATTATCAGCTGCAAGATAAATCCTTTTTAATTTCTTTAATTTTTATCATATATTAATTTATTGGTTGCACTTTATTTTACAGTACGTGTACTTACATATACTTATAGTGTACATACAGTATATTTATCTACGAAAGTTCTGGTAACACAAGATAACTACATGTGGTAGGGTTAGGTTTAAGGGTAGGTTCAGGGTTAGTATCTAGTTATTACATAGTTATTGTAATTACTATAATAAGTACATAGTATATACATGGGGAAAAGGACTGTAAAATAAAGTGCTACCAATTTATATATTTTTTTATACTATATTATTTATTTTTTGTTTTTGAATTTTACACACACACACACACACACACACACACACACACACACACACATACTAATAAACTGGCCTTTCATGATTTTCAGGGGTTTTTTTTGCTACTTGAAATTAAACTTCATCTGAAATAAAATACAATTTAAAATAAACAAGGATTTTATTTCAGCTAGTTTTCATTCTCAATTGATAAAAATTATACCAAAATAAACAAATCCTGATTTTTTTTTACTTTAAAAAAAAAAAACAAAAAAAACAAACGAGAAAATCTTAAACTAAATTAAAACAAAAACAGAAAACACAGTAGACATTTGAAGTGGACCAAAAAAGTTAACCAAAGTTGTCGTAAGACAAAGATGCATTTTGGTCTTAAGTTTTAGAACAACTTGAACAGATAGTTTTGATCCACTTCAAATGCTGACTATTGCATATTAATAAAAACTATAAGAGTCTCTCAGTGATACTAAAATAACATGGTTTGAACCTTTAAGGATTCATAAACGCGGCCAGAAAAACTGCTGAACTATAGCCTCATGGAAATATTTCACAGGTCTGGGAATAGACACATTTACTGGATTTACACACGAGAACAGTTTTACAGAAAGTAAACGTGTGTGTGTGTGTGTGTGTGTGTGTGTGTGTGTGTGCGTTTCTAATGCAGCTGGACTGTTAGACAACAGCAGTAAGCTAAAATTCACCAATATTATTTCAATTCAGAATAAACCCTTCTGACAAGCAATGTCATTCATTACTTCATTCATTTGTCTGTTAATGATTGCAACTCGATGCTTTAATATAGAACAACAGTGCATCTAATCCAATCAGAAATTAGGGTCTGAATGATCAGTTTTATTATCTTACCTCAACTGTTTTGAGTTTTAATAATATGAATAATCTGATGCTGTGTGTTCATCAACTTCCATTGTAAAAAAGATTGTAAAAAAATATTTGCAGTTGTTAAAAAAAACTATTAATATACACATAACATATTTTCAGCTGTAAGTCACATTAGATCTTATCCTATATGTCACTGTTGCGAAACATTTTAAAAGGGCACATTTTTTCCCCAAAAGGGTGTGTGTTAGTGTGCTAAAGGTTTATATTATTGCTTAAAGTTACCTTATTGGTAGCTTTTAAAAAGGTACCGCAACAACTTTTGTACCCTTTTTTTCTGAAATTGCAGCATATCATGATAGAAGATTAAGTTTTTTATCACTATTCATGTAAATTCAGCTGTAAGACATTGAGTCTAAAAACGAACTCCAGCCTTGTAAAACCAGCCTAACCAGTGGTGAGCAGATAAAGCTAATGCAACAAACCCAAACAGACTCAACTTTAACTTCAGCACACATTGAGAAACGCAGAGATCTGACCGTCTCATAACACATGACTAATGCAGCTTTAATTAAAACACAGTAAAACTCTTTTAGATTTACGACCGAAAGCAGACGTAGAAAAACAGTAGATGAAATACTTCAATCGTTTGTCCTTGTCAGCAAAGACATCTCAGATTTTCTCCAGTAATCCAATGCATCTCCTCTAGAGCTTCAGCAGCATTTTGGAGTTACAACAAAATAAACCAAAATCTAAACCAAACTGTGCAGACGCAGTTTGAGTGAAACCTGTTCAGACTGGCTTTAAACCGGTCTAATGGTGCTTTTCTACTGTGTGATACGACATGGTATGATTCGGTACGGCTCACTTTTGGGGGGTTTCCACTGGGTACAAGTATGACGTACCATTACCAAAATATGATGTGT
This sequence comes from Carassius auratus, assembly GCF_003368295.1. Taxonomy (NCBI): domain Eukaryota; kingdom Metazoa; phylum Chordata; class Actinopteri; order Cypriniformes; family Cyprinidae; genus Carassius; species Carassius auratus. The sequence goes on along the minus strand of NC_039246.1, from coordinate 28,019,893 downwards.
AAACCCTGCTGATCACTGATTGGCCGGAGAGAATCGTCACTACCTGCGTCACTGAACTTGCGATACAAGACCCACTAGATTTAAATCAACACAACCATAGAAACTACGCAAACAGCTGTCATAATCGAGAAGGTTTTCGTTGATTTCATAACCCAACAATTATATCGTCTGCGATTATGAACGCGATTTTGCATAGCTTGTCAGAGAACTATGGAAAGCAGATGATGGAGATTTACTGCTAATCACAGAACCAGCTTTACTGACTAGATGTGCATTACAATCGCAATTAATCGCGTTCGATTAATCGTGCAGCCCTACGATGCAGAATGAAAAAGTTTCGCTCAGCTCTTGGCTGCAACATAATACTGCGCACTTAAAGCTGTACTAAACTGCAGTGGAAACACAAAACGAAATGACCTGAGTGTTTTATAATGAAAACACACTCGCTCTTCAAAGGGAAAGTCAGTGTTTGTGCTTGACCAGAATTCTTCAAGCTGTCGGCTGGAAGCAGACCACACACAGAAACACCAACACCGAGCAACCAAATGCAAAACCAACAGATCTCTTCTAGCTTTAACCCAATAATATTATATTAATGGTGGTTTGGTTACTCACAATGAGAGCCGGTCAGACACAGGACACTAGATGTACTCACAGATCAAGGATGAGCTTAGTTTTTTGCCCTGGAGGTGAGTGGACGCTTTAAAGAGCTTTAGGTGGCCCCACCTCAGCCAATCAGGATGCTTCTACATCAACCACTCAGCTCGAAGCTCCGCCCCTCTCCCCTCACCTGCGTCACTGAAGGGCACACAGGCTTCCAGAAATGAGTTTGAGATAACGCGACACGTTGCATCAACTTCTGTTTGCACTGGGGCAAGAATCTGGGGTTGCTCGGCCTCACGGACGCTCTGGGACACCAACCAGCATCCGCCAATCTGCATACGCGACTGAGGCGTATACACACACATATACAGACACACACTCCAGGGTCACTGATCAAAAACCTAGAGATGAACAGAAAATTCCCATCAAAAGTCCCATTGGCAGATATCGGCCAACAACCACGTCCACTTGACAGATTAAAAGACAGGCTACTTTCACAATTATTGGGATATTTTGTCAAATATTAAAGTAAATACTGAGTAAAATACAGATTATTATTATTAAGTAGTTATAAATCATCATAAAATCAGATACCTGCACTCCAGTTCTCCAGATATCAATATGACTCATTGAAATGCCACTTGATATACTTGAAAAATGTACCAACAAATGAAATTATTGGTGAATTTTGTAAGATATTTAAGCAAATATGTATTCAGCCATTTTTTTTTTTGTTATACATCAACATTATATCCAATATCATCACTCAAGACAACGCAGAGTGATATACTGACCATAACAATAGTGTGATATACTCCCAATTAATCTGGTAATATTATAATAATATATTATAAGTAAATATTGCATAAAATACATGTTCAGCTAATCTTTTTTTATAACATTTAGTTATAGATCAGATCTCTAGATATCAATATCAGCGCCAAATGAAACAATGACCACAATATACCAATGTACTGCATTCCCAATTATTGGTAAAGTATTTTTAATAATTCTGGTAATAACCGTGCTTAATATGTCTACAGAATCAATATTTTATTCAATATCAGTGCTCCAGATCTCTAGATATCACTATTGGCAAATGAAAAATCCATCAATGCCAATTGAAATACTGGCCACCAATAGTGCTGCATTTCCAATTATTGGTGAATATTTACCAATATTCACCTAAATATTGTGTAAAATTTGTTCAGCCATTTGTGTGTTATGAAGTTATGTACATTATATCAGATACTGCACTTCAAATCTCTAAATATCAATACTGGCCATTGAAAAATCCATCAGTGCCAAAAAAAGTAGTTAAAAAGCCAATATTACTGTCTTAATGCAGGTGCTCCTTCCTGTGCCAAGAGGCCTTTCCTTATATGGAGACACTCAACACCACGAGCCAATCAGAAGCTCCGGCTCAAGGGTCAAACACACAACACTCCACAGAAACACAACACCTCTACCTCACACTCACAGAGTATTGTATAATAAATTAAATTAAAAATTGTCAAAATTAGTATAAATATCTCACCCTCAAACAACAGTTCAGACAGACTTTAAAATAAGCATTCAACTAGTGTCCCAAAACTGAACCCATCATTTTGTTATTTAGACGCTATTTCTTATAAAGATGAAAGCCAACAACAACAAAAATGTACTCTAACCAGTATTAACAAGTCTTTTTCTGGATGTGCACCAACAGTACGCTCTTCAAACTCTTCATAATGGACTCTTTGCTAAATTTAACATTCATTTTTAAAGTGTAGAAAAGTTTTTTTTTTCTACACATATATTTCCATTTAAAATAAATGAATATAGATTTATAACACCGTATATTTTTCTCTCCCCTGACCAATGAAACCAATCTCTTGATATTTTTTCCTCTCTTGAAAAGTCACAGCAGCACCATCTTAGATTTTTTTTCCAAATTGCAAATTGGAGCACAAAAAATATTTGCTTGAACACTATAGAAGTTTACCAGACTTGTGCTCCCCACAGTTTATAACGACTTCCGCTTCGGAGAGCCCTAAAAATATGAAAACATCCATCAAAAATATCTGATTCAACTCATCAGCTCATCAGTTCAGACTCCAAGACCTGAAATAGACGGGTCAGATAGGAGAGATGGTGTGCTTCTAGGAACAGGGATGGGAAACCCGGCCCAAGCTCTCATGCTATTATAGTGACTTCTAGGACAGGGTATCCTGGAGCATCATATACATGCAAAAGATCACTGTCTGCGCTTTCGTCAATGTGGGAATGGTTGCCATAGAAACAGAGGAAAGATGAGAGAGATGCCACACTGGGAAGCAACTCTCTACACTCCTGCCCGAGACCAGCAACCCAAAAACTGGACATCGTCTCCCAAACAACAAACGTTTTACACACGACACACGATAACATCTTACTTTAGTTTTGATGCAAGTGTTACAAATATAAATTTGTAAATGCATTACATGCAAACGGATTGGATTGAGTATCAAAAACCAGTGAGTAACTTTGGATGACTTTGATCAATTCTTGAATAATTTAAAAGCAAATGTTTAAAATAATCTAGTTGACTTAGAAGTTAAACCAGGATCAGATGAAAAAGCATTAGGTTCCTAGATTCAGGAATTGTTAACAGAAATGTTAATGCCGCTTTGAGCTGATGGTGGCGCTACACAGTTTGATATAAAACCCCAATATTTGGCATAACAGTAGCTTAGATGCTACTTGACCAACGTGCCAAATTTCACAACTTTTGACTGTTAAAATTTTGGGTTTCCGCAGATTTACTGCCAACATATAAAATATGTTGCTACACACCTATACAAAAATTGCTTGAATGAATAAAACAATTTATTGCAAATATAAAAACCTTATGAAGAGTTTCTTTATTTTGTGGTTGTCATGTCCTTGGTTTCATTGCTCTGTCCAACATCTTATCAGTCTATTGATTTGCTCATTGCAGAACACATAATGGTCTGACCTGAGCTGCTCGCGTTGAAAATAATGAAAGATGAGGATGAATGACGACGGAGCTATATCTAGAGACGTCATGGACTATTTTCACATGAGGCAATCAGAAACCAACCAGACAACCATAGTGTTGTGCTAAAAACCAATAAGTAACCATATATCAACGTTCTGGAAACCATACGGAACACTGTGGCATTGCGGTGGGTTTTCCAAGGGCACTCATGTTCTTTAAAAAAAATAAGTTTATTTTCGGTCTTTGAGTTTGCCCCAAAATTACAGCTGGGTCCAAGAATCAGTTATTTTCATTATTGGAAAAAACACTGAACCCAATGATTTCCATGATACTTTGAATCGCCATCAAAAATAACTACACTTTGATATATACAGTTATTGTGAGAAATTTGTATTATTGTTAAATATTTTTACTTAAAAACGTAATTTGATGTGCAGCTGGATTTTCAGCATCATCACTCCAGTCTTCAGTATCACATGATCCTTCATAAATCACTATGCTATACCGATATTATTATTATTATTATTATCAATACTTAAAACAGTTGAGTATATTTTTTCAAGGATTCTTTGATGAATAGATCGATCCAAAGATCAGCGTTTATCTGAAATAAAACGTTTTTGACATTTAACATTATTCACTATACCATTCAAAAGCTAGTTTTTAACACATTAACAATTTTTTTAGCAGAAAATCTGAATATTTTAATGAAAAAGACAAAAGAACTACTAACATATGTAGCTGAAGAGCTTTATAGCTCAGACTTTAAATTAATAAGAGTTAAATGCATGCATGCAATATTAATAATTAATGGTAGTGCTCATGAATTATTAAAGCTCCATCCAGTTTAGTGTGTGTGTGTGTGTGTGTGTGTGTGTGTGTGTGAGAGAGAGAGAGAGAGAGAGAGAGAGAGAGAGAGAGAGTTGAGCACTGGTGGGCGGTTCACACATTACAGAATGTTCTGGATTAGCATACACAATACAACTGCAGCACAAGATGCAATCACTTATTCTCATTCTTATGAATTGCTACTTTGCAAGTATAGTGTTTAATAGTTTGTAATCAAGAGAGAGGATTTACTAAAACTTCTCAGAAATTCTCAGATTTTCTTCCTGTTTTGAAAAGGTTCTGCTAAATGCATAAAGAATAAGAGTGTCTGCTAAGTGTGTACGTGTACATGCAAATGGAACAGGATAGGAAAAATATTTCCCTCTGAAAACGATGATAAAGTCCACACGTGTCCCTTGTATAAAGCTGGTTTGTTTTGGATGCTGCTTCCTGCATGCAGGTTTACACAAACTACGATATGCATCGCCTTTTTCCAGCCTCAGACTTCGTAAATTGATACAAATGTTGTGAAACACTTGACGTGAGAATAATTGCGCATTGTGTGTATGTTTAAAGCCTGTAACGCTGCAGGTTTGATGCACGAGCTCCGGCGCGCGCCAAACACAAACGCTTTGTGTGCGTGAAACTGACACAACACTGTTCACCAAAATATTCAAAATGCACGTTTTTTTTTACAAAAAATATATATATCGTTCAAATGAGCACTATGATATTTCAAAACATGTTGCTTTCGCATTAGCGCGCGCGTGCATGAAGTAACTCAGTTTATGATTTGTGCAAAAAATACTACATGCAAACATTACTATGTTTTGTCGTGTAGCAGCATTGAAATAATTAGTATGTTTAAATTCTATTCATATATATATATATATTTAGAGATGTTTCTTAATGTATAGTTTCTATCTCGCGCTAGCGTCAAACCATGATTCTGCAGAGGCGCAACGATGTTTCACTTTTATTCTGGAAATAAATGAGTGTTTGAACCCACCTGGATCCTTCAGAGGAGCAGCGCAAAGCTCGCAGGAGGGAGAGGAACTGGCGGCGCTCCTCGGAATCAAACCCGTTTAACCGGAGTCGAGGAGCGCGTGGAAATTTCCACCATGTGATGATGGCAGACCCTCCACGAGCATCAAATTACACAGCAACCACACACACACACACACACACACACACACACACACACACACACGAGCTCACGCGTCTTCATGAGGGGCTTCGTGAGTGTGTAGCTACTTGGTCTTCAAGGGTGTTTGGGCAGTTTGTGTTCTTGCTTTTATTTTATTACATTTATTTATTTTATTTAGGGTGTTTTTTTCACAGCTTTTGTTAACAATGACTTTTTGTTGTTATTAAATTGCTTTATTTAACTTATTATTTGATTTATTTTATACGTTATTGGATTGATCTTAAATTACTTTAAATTACTACCTCACTTGTAATTAATTAATTTATTTTACATTTAAAATGAATTCCAATGAGTACTATTAAGAAATTACGAAATTAATTAATTGCAACTTTGTTGTTATTATTGTTTTTTAGTTTAGTACTCTTGCACTGTTATTTATTTAGTTTAATGTTGATCACAGGAGCATCATATCTGATTATAAATTCTAACATATTTCTGTTCTGGAGCTGCTGTAGATCAACATCAGGCCAGGACAAACTGATAAAGTCTCATCAGTCTGTCATATTCATAAATCACATTAATTTAATTGCTGAGTAATGATCATGTTTAGTTTGTTAAGAGAAGGATATTAACACACTGCCAAATGTATTCAGATGACTTTGCATTTCTGTGAGTGAACTGATCTCTCTGCCAGCTTCACTCATCAAACACACATGACTCCTCCTGACTGAATTGCATGCAGATAAAATGCAAAGATTGCAGAATTCAAATCATGCTAATGAATAGATTTAGAAATGCAGTGTGAGATTGAGTGCATTGTATTGTGGGATGCAGTGTGCTGTCTCTGCATGCTGAATATTTTAGCAAATGATCATCAAGCACATTCTCAATGCATAGCAGTACAGTAGTGTACTGTTCCAAACGCAGCGGAGCGCAGACGTGTGTTTCCTTATCTGTGGAGATGAGCCATACTGGAAGTGACCGCATGTATTTTTGGATGGACGTGACCCAAATAGCAGATATAGATTTTTGTTCTGCATTCTTCTGACTGTTGTGGATCAGATCTATGGTGTGATCACCGAAATGTGTTTGGTTAACTTTCCCATTAAGTTCTTTAAAATGTATGTTCTCCGAACATTCAAAATGTCCAGTTTTTTAAATGTTTTAAAGGATTTTTTTCTTGGTTTTGCAAACGTAAGTGAACATTCCATTTTATCAGTTTAAAACAAGTTTAAAAACTATTGGAATGTTACATTTACATGTTCTCGGAATGTTCGGAAACAAGTAGCAACATATAAAAAACATTCTTGAGGACCAGATAGATAACGTTCAGATATACTGATTCAATATATTCATGGCATATTTACAATCAACATTTCACCTGCTTCTGGATGAATGTTTCCATGACATGCTTGGTTCTCCCAAGGTTATTTGACCTTCGTCTCTCTTGAGTAATTACATGTCATGCTGGATATTATGAGCACAATAATAACAGAAATGAATTCTCTCGGAGCCTGTTTGAGTTTCTGGTATGTTCTGTTCTGACGCTGGCGTTCTTGCCATGAAGAGCCATCAATCAGGGTTTATATGAGTATCTCACCGCACAGGTATGTGTCTCAACACACTCTATTCTGCTCAGTTTTCTTCAGTTCTTACAGAAAATGAGGTCAGAGATTTGTGGGTTATGCTTGTCTTATATAATGAGATCAACCTTCAACTCTTGACATTGTTTAATAAAACAAACAGCAGACAAATGATTTACCCTTTAGAGACTTTCATATGTCGGGCCGAGAGCAGCAGGATTTGAGTCAAACGATTCAGTGCTGTTAATCAAAAAGTTGTTTGAATATATTGTTATATAATAGCCTTGAACAAACATCCTTTCAGTAATGTTAACAGAACACTCAGTTCAAAGTTATCTGGTCTTTAATAATGTCCTCAAAATGTTAGCACAAAAATTGTTTATGGAAAGTTTTTCTGAAACAATTTAGTTGGACGTTCGCATTCAGAAGTAACCCATGGTGTTTGCAAAATAATACAATGGAAGGTTCTGTTAACATTCATAAAGTACACGCTTTTAAAACATTAAAAACCGGATGTTTTGAAAGTCAAATTCAGAAATAGAATATATTTAATTAGCTGGGATGGTGCAAGTCAATGATTTTACTTTGCAAACAGCATATAAGTGCAGTTGATTGGTTTTAAAAATATCTTTATCTTCCCGGGGTAAAACTGTTATAAATGCAGCAGATATATTAGTATAAATGTGTTTTTGTGTGTTGGTCTGGTGTTTGTTCTCATCGTCCAGACATGTTGAGTCCTGATGCTCATTCTTGAACTGGTTTTGATCTCATTCTCAGTTTCTCTTCCAAATAATTTTCTATCAAAATATGTTAAAAATGACTCATCACAGCCATATCAGTTGCATGATTCAGTCCCTAAACACACTTCAGCAACATGCACTAATAATGGGTTTGCTTGAAGAAAATGGGTCAGACATAAATCAAGCTGTTCATAAACATTCATCTGCTCTGTTTAACATGAGATGAATTATGGTTACTCATTTTCAGGGAAGACAATAGGATCAACATTTTCACTAAAAGTAACCACTTGATTAAATGCAATGCATTAAGGATTTTTGTTGTTGTTGAGTATAAATATGCAAATGAGGCATTATATAATTAAATATGCATTGTTTTGCATAGGTTCCAAAAGGGGGTTTTCACAGCAATGCCATAGAAAACCGTTTTGGTTCCCCAAATAACCTTTCAGTGCCCTGTCAGACAATCACAGATCCTGGAGCCAAACACACAGACGGACCACGTCCCCTTCACCTGAGGAAGCTATACTGACAACATCATTTAATTGCAAATCTGTGCTAAATCCACTAACAAAAAAATATTTTGTAATTAAGTTGTAAATAAAACAAAGATTAGAATATGTTTTACAAGAAAATACTACTTCAAAGTGTCATTGTTAATTAAATTAAATTAAATTAAATTAAAAAAAAAGATTAAGTGTCTCTGATATCAGCTATTTAACAAAAACCAAAATCATAAAAAAAGTTTGATTAAAATATACTTAAAAATAATAATAAAAACTCACCAATGCAACCCTTATAAGGCAAAACTACAACTGAAAATCAAATTAATACAAATGATAGACATATTAAAACATTTAATAAAAGAGAGAAAATCTAAATTACTAAAACTTTAACTAAAACGAAAAAAGTACAAATAAAACTGATTTATTAAAAACTATAGCATCTAAAATAATGCTAACTGATAGCAATAAATACCCACTTTCTATCAAACTAATCAATAATACATACAGAAACAGTAAAGGAGGAATACTGATGAAATACTGTACATCATGTGACTTGCTGTGAAAAATCTGACTTTTCTTTTCCCATAAATCACGTGTGTGTCTGTGCGCGCTGAACATCCATCCCATCAGGATTTGTTTGTCCAGTTGTGTTTTATATAATATCTCTCACTCAGGTGAGACACAGTGTGTTTGTGCACATGTCCGTGTATCATGAGAGCGGATATGCTTTTGAGTTTGCAATGAAAATACATTCCAATTTTTATCAGATAATTTGATTGTTTTTCACTTCCAGCAGCAGGAATCAGTGTAATGAAGGTCATGAATCAGACATTTGGGTATTTATAGATCCTCTTACAGTGTGTCGTTTTGTCTCATGTAATTATCAGATTCTACTGCTCCACTGATGTCTTTATATTCGTTACATAACGGCTTATGTAACATGTTTAGGGTGTTTGTGGGTGTCTTCTGAGGGGGGTTTTAGTGTGATGGTCACAGACGGACGTTCATTAACGGCCTGTGTGAAGAAACACCACTCTCTCACGCTGCATGTGAAGCTTGTTAGAGATGAAGCATCAACTCAACAGTGGTCATGGACACACGAAAGAGCAGCAAACAAGAGAAATTACTCAATAAATTATCTTTTAAATGTTACATGTTTCGGAATGTTCAGAGAACGTTCAAAAGTAACATGTGCATTACATTTGTAAAATGATCAAATGGAATGTTTCCTTAACATTTGCATAACCAAGAAAAAACTATTTTTAAACATAAAAAAAGGTGTTTTGAATATTCACAGAACATTCAGAAATAACATTTTCATAACCTGGAAAGTTCGCTTAATGCTCTTAGAACACATGTAGTTAGCTTGGGGATCTGATGAACATGTTTGTAAGTGTTAAATAACATTACAAACACAACAAAATTGTAACATTCTTAGAATTTTAAAAATAGAAAATGTGAATAACATTAGATTTTGGGTAAAAGATAAAGCTAGTAGAATGTTTTGAGAAACAAAGTTTTAATAACATTCTGATAACAACAAGAAAACTGCATTTGAACATTGCAGTATGTAACTATGTGACTGTTCATATCAAAATATAACCTATATTGTTTGCCAGATCTGTTCTGCTGAATGCAACTATAAGGCATGGAGATTGTGAATTCATGATTGTGAAAAGCACAAATACAGTTACCCCTATTGCCTGGATTAAAAATTAGGACAAAGCGTTCTTAAAGTAATGCTTAAGGAACATTCTTATAACTTTATCAATATCTCATAATATCAATATAAAAAACTCATAATGAGAGAAAACATTCTTACAAATCATTCTCAAAGCATATTTGTACTTGATGAACATGTAACCTGATCACTGCAAAGAAGACTTGGTATTTGAAAATGTGAGAATATTAAAAATAACTGTTCGAATATTGGGTGAAAAATAAAGTTAGTATAATGTTGTTTAAGAAACATTTTTGTAATCTTAAGATGATGTTCCAATCACAGCAAGAAAACTGGAGATTTTGAATTTGTGTTCCCTGTATTTTTCCACAGAGCACCGTCCACCCACAGTGGTTTCAAAAACAACTTCCAGCGTATCAATCCACACTGCCCTGAATCAACAGCGGCGAGAATCAGAGCCCGAGGCAAACCCACAGATCAGACGTGCAGCATCTCGTCTGAAGGGAGTCAAGAACTCATGCATTTCCTATTGAAATATGCAGCTAATAAGATGCACAATAAAAAAATACCTTTTGCATGACTGTAGTTTAAAGTTCAGTTTAAGCTTTTAAAGGGATAGTCTCTTTCTTCTGTTGAGCACAAAAGAAGATATTCTGAAGGAAGTTTTGTAAACAAAAAGTTGATGGCAGCCATGGTCTTCAACTGTGTTATTTTTTCCATAAGTCAATGGCTACCGTCAACTGCTTGGTTACCAACATTCTTCAAAATATCTTCTTTTGTGCCCAACAGAAGAAAAACACTCTCACAGGTTTGGAACGACTTGAGGATTAGTAAATGAGGACAGAATTGTTATATTTGGGTGAACTGTCCCTTTAAATATAATCCAATTGGCTGTACAAGTCACTTCAATTTAAATCATGTTAGTCTGATAAAAAACAACAAAAAGTTGAATGTCATAATTTAACCAATGAAGTTGAATAGTTAAAGTGACTTACTCCTAAATGTTTAGCCATAACACACTTAGTCTGTTTGTTGCTTTCTGTCAGAGTTGCTCTGTCAAATCTATTTTAGTACTAATTATGTTTATGCATCTAAAAAATGTGTAATGCAAGCATCATGACGTTCCCAACGGTTTCATTGGCCTTGTTTTATCACGTGCTTCCTGTTTACATCCTGTTTACATCGTCTGGTTTCGTTCAGATGATCTGTATAAATAATCTCATGTATGTCCACGCAGTGGTCAGATGGTTGAGCAGCTGTGTTTTTCTCAGTGTGACCTCGTCCTCCTTCATGTCTTCTCTCATGTTCTTGTGGTTGATGGAGAATGAAGGGTTCAGAAACACATATACGTCATAGACCCCCGGTGTGCCCCTATTTTGGGCTGTTTTGCAAGCAATGTGTGTACACAGGTGCTGCTCAGAAAATATATATGCACTAAAGAGCTGTTTTCTGGAGGCTAATCAAATCACTTAAAAGTAGTGCACAGTAGGATAAAGACAGTTGTTGAGTGGTGAAATGAACAAAATATTCAATGTTTTCTATCAGAGTCTCACATGCAATATTTTTTTTCCTATATTAGAACTTTGTTACAAACCTTTTAACAGATGAGAGCAAGTGTATGTTAATGACAGATGAGAAGAACAGGACAAATCACTCTATACTGCCATCTACAGTAGTAGAGATTTTAAGATCAAAATTCACTTGAAATATCCTAGGGCTGTCTGTTCTTTACATTTGCAAAAACAGAAAACATGTTTCATCTCGTTCACACTTGAACATAATATGTCATGCATTTGTTAAAGGGTACATACTTATTTTAACACAATCAGTAGAACTTCAACTGGCTCAAGGTTTTACTGGAGACCAGCACCAGCCCAAAAATTCTGTTCTGGGACATTTCTGCGAAGCTTCCCATTAAGTTATGAAAATATTATTTGTAAATGTTCCCTGTACCTCCAAAAATCTAAATCCAAAAAAAAAAAAAAAAAAAAAAAAATGTTTTTGTTATTGGCTATATGTAGGCCTTTATGAATGTTTGTTAATGGAACATTCCAATTTATAATTTAGCAACAAATGGGAATTCTATTTTTAAATGTTCTCCGAACGTTTTGAAACAAGTAACTAAATTAAAAAGCAAAAACGTTTCAGGAAACATTTTTCATGATAGATCCCGTTTTTGTGCTAACATTTTGAGAACCATCATTAAAAACCAGATACATTTGAACGAATTTTCTATTTACGCTACTGGAATATTATATATATATATGTCTGTGTGTAATAACAGACAGACATAACAGTAAATCGGGGATTTTATTTGTTTTAGCACCAGCGTAAGTTGGAAAAAAAAAAACTTTAAATATCATAAAGTGGGTATTAAAAAATTCTCCCACTTTAACAATTATTGTTATACCTTCAATGGATGTGAGTTTTGTTAGTGTCATTACTCCAGTGTAATCTTGTACGGAGAGAATAAGTGGCGCTATCACATGATATATGTTACTTTTCACCGCGCATTTGAAAGATGGACCAATCACAGTCGTTTATGATGAGGTTTTTTTTTATGATTTTATAGAGATTTCAGAGGAGAGTTTAAATTTGTGTGAAATGAAATTCCAATCGATTTTACATATAGATTAAAATATATATAATTGTTTTTATCGTACGTTGAGGAATGGATTTTCGGAGCCATCACGCGCCCCCTTGAGGAAGGATCGTCATTTGACGCGTAACCGTCTGCGCATGCGCCTGCGGCCGCTGCGGGTTTTGCGCACGGGGACGCGACGGCAGCGGAGGAATCCATAGCAACGGCGGATAAACATGAGTTACTACAGCAGGTAAGACACTGATGGAAACATAATTCTTAGAAATGATCTAAAAGTGACGTCCGATTGGGGAGCACCGCGTGCGCGGGCGTGTGTGCTCACATTCGTGTCTTTCGTAACTTTGCTGTGTTTTCTCGGTGGCTCCTGTTGCGTTCCGCGCGTGCTGTAACATCAGCCCGAGCTAAAAACACGAAAACTAGACACTCAGACTCTGAAGAAACACACAAATCCCAAACAAACTGCTGAATTATGAAGAGAAACGTTGTAAAAATGAAGCAGGAGAGTGTAAATGAACGCAGTCAGCTGGATTTGATCCGTGTAACGGTGGAGCAGCGGCTAGCGGCTAGAGGATGATAAACATATCGCATTATAGTGCTAAATTAATAAATATGATGATTAGCTACTCATCTGTAAATCACAGCTAACGCTTCGTGGCTGAAATGATCTCGATGAATGGGAAAATCTTTGATCAATCAGTGCAACAGGCTGTAATTAATTAACAATCACTCAAATATTCGTAATTTTTATATACATATCAGTGTGACGCGTGCATGTGATGTCATCTGTACGTAATTACCATATGGATATGACGTCACAACTGGACTTCTACATATATTTTTAGTTTATAGTCACCAGGGTTCTGGCATGTTTACATTGTTTTCATAACAGTTAAGCCTCCTTTCTAAATGTTGCAATGCCAAAATGATTTATTATTATTTTAATTGTTAATTATTTAGCCACTAATCGGATATTTGTTGGCATTCCTTTACATTTTCACAGATTAAAAAAATAATAATAATATACAGCGTTTCCAAATTGTACATCATACTTTAGAACCGTTACAATTTGAGGGGGAAAACTGCTTAAGTGTTATAAAAATAATATCACAAATATACAGATACAAATACATATCAAAGATAAAAAGAGTGTAAGGAGACTAAATCCATTACATCATTTGCATCGCTTCATTGAGTGGGCGATTATTGCACAACGTTTCTGCAGTGATTCCTGTTTCTATGGTTACTATGACTTCTGTAACTGTTGGATTTGCTTCAAGATTAAAGCAATAGTTCATCCCAAAATAAAAATTTGCTACAATTGTGTCACCTTCAGTTCATCCAAGATGTAGATGAGTTTGTTTCATCATCAGATTTAGAGAAATTCAGCATTGCATGACTTGCTCAGCAAGAGATCCCCTGCAGTGAATGGGTGCCGTCAGAATGAGAGTCCAAACAGCTGATAAATACATCACAATAATCCACAGCGCTCCAGTCCATCAGTAAACATCATAAGGTAAAACAAGTTTAAGGTTAAAAACATCTTAATAATGGATTTGTTTCTTTTGGCTTCACAAGACATTAACTGCTGTATTTGAGTGGTGTGGATTATTGTGATGTTTTTATCAGCTGTTTGGAATCTCATTCTGACGGCACCCATTCACTGTATATTGTCACATTTCTCAAAGGTAATGTTGGATCTGTCTTGAAAGCCTTAATTTCAACTTTTTAGATACAGATTTCAACAGTAGGTAAAAGCTAACTGGGGAAAAAACAATACTGTAGCACACACAAACATTTGCAAATTTATACATCACAATCATAATCACATATTTATGAAATATAAACATATTTCGGAAAGATTTTGAAACATTTTTAGAGACTTAGCTCTGAGAATTTTTACACTCATCAGTTCTGATCTACAAGCCATTCACATTTATGTAAATTGTAGACAAATCTGCATCTAATGCAATTTGCTTTAATGCATTAGGAATATAAAGCTAGCTGGAAACAGAAACAAATTGCTCAGAAATCTGATTATATCGTTTTGAGAAAAAAAATTCTCATTTGAGCAAAAGTGAGGAAAACTAGATGTTTTAGGTTACTATGCATAGTAGAGATGTGATGTCCCATAACACAGTGGTGACCGCTGCATTTCCATCTCAATTATGAGGAAAACAATAAAACCACTTTAGAATTAAATAGATGTTCATTATGCTATATTGCAAATTTCAAATGTGCATTTTCTGCAGTCGTGTGTGTAGTTTTCGGCTGTTGGGTTTCACGTGGAGAAGAGTTCACACTTCAGAGCCACATACTTATCAAAGGGCGTCTGTGGGATGTTGTTGCCATAGTAACAGCAGCAGCCCTCAGGGCTCACCTGCGGCTGTCGTGTGTGTGTGTGTGTGTGTGTTCCCTCATGACCTGCACAGGTAGAGACGCCCCAAACCCAGACACACACACACACACAAACACACTCGACATGGAGACAGTGAAGAGCTCTTCTCAGCCCGCTTACAGCCGCTGGTCATACAGGTACACACACACACACACACACACACACACACACACACACACACACGAGACAGAACAGAGGTTTCGTTTTGAAAGTTTGTGTTTGGTATGAAAGAGTGTGTGGTTTGGATCTGCACTCGTTATGTTCACAGTGTTTCAATTCTTGAATGATGCAGATATGGATATTGATCCCTCCATCATGAAAGAGAAGGAGTATAAAGTAACGGATGGACAGATTATTGACACATGGAAAACATGTTTTGCTGTGATTGATTCATAAAAATATTACATTTGGTACAAATGGTTAAATGGAAAGATGTTGGATGGATGAATAGATATATACAGTTTCTTTCTTTCTAATTAGTTTGATTTGTTTGGTGAAAAATGTTCAGTGCAGACTTTTAATTTATATGTTAAATTTAGGAGGAGATGACAGAGAGTGTGTCTTTTGTTAGATTTAGTGAATAAAGTAAAATGTCAATATGCACGAGTAGCAGAGATAAAAATTAGAATCAAAAATGTAATCTTGTATCAATTTTTATTGCCATTGTACAATCAAGATTTTAGTTTTTATAAAGCTGCGTCCTGTACTGAATAGTTTGTGAATGTTTGGTGTTTTGTAGGGCTGCTGTGCTCTGTTGTAGATAATGTGTGTGTGTGTGTGTGTGTGTGTGTGTTACATCCAGTTGTCTTGTTGACGCTGGTAACCACGGCGACACAGGTGTCACTTCAGACAGCTTGTGTGTCGTCTTACCTGCGTGAGCATGAAACATTCATTCAGGTGTGTGTTCATTCATCTTCATCACTGACTCTTCCTCTCTTGTGTTTCTCTGTCATCGCCTTTGAAACAAAGAGCCTCCAGTTCTTCCAGCTTCGCGTCCAGCGCCATGACCAGGTACAACACACTCACTACTGTATGCTGTGGTGCTTTAAAAAAATACCAAAAAAACAAGCTTCATTTTTATTATTTTAAAGCAGATCTGAATTTTTCTCCATACCTTCTCTGCGATGTGTGTGCATTTTAGACACACATTTATTCTCTAGTTTTAACATGTCAAATGATGTGTTTTAGATTGAGCCGGTGGTAATGAACTTATATCTACTGAATGGGATGTTATAAGTGTGTGGTAATGGGTTTTAATGTTGTTTGTTGTGTTTCAGTACGCTGGAGGACGACAGTCTGAACCTCAGACAGCAGAAACTGGAGAAACAGGTGAGACTCATTTACACAACCAAACAACACAATCATCAAAACAAGAACATGCCAAAACACAATAATATACGTCAGAGTGCAATAATACATAATATGCATCAAACTTAATAAAACAAATTCAAGAGAATATGAATTAGAAACAATAAAACACAACACATGGTACCACGTGAAAATGTATGCATAAAATATATGCATGAAAACAATAAAACTAAATCTATCAATCGTTACACTTTATAAAAAGCAGTAAAAAATAAACACAGTAATATGCTTCAAAAACATGATAATAAACAATAACACATTCCAAAACATACAATACAACACCAAAATACATATTTCAGAACAAAACAATACACAATAATATGCATTAAAACACAAAAACACATCAAAGCACAATAAAACAATAATACACAGTTATATGCATGAAAACACAATAAAACATAAAGTGTCAAAACACAATAAAGCACAAAACCCACATCAAACCACAAAACTACACAAAAACACATATCAATACATAATTCTACACAATAACACGTATCAAACCATAATTATACATTGTATCACATCAAAGCATTATAAAACACATAAAAAAGGCAATAGCACACAATAATACACAGAATGGATGGTACTTTCCGTTGTGGAGCGATCGATTGTTTCCTGTGTTTCCGTCCCTCAAGCTTGAGCTGAACTTTAAGTGAAACTCTCATTGTGTCAACAGCCCACATTTCTCTTCCTGTCTGTCATCTACTGTCATTTCATCCCACATCTCTCTCACACACACACACACACACACTGTTCGGTTCTGCTGTCGTAAGGATGATTCTAGCGAGTGTGCGTCAACTTCTTCATCTTTCTGTGAGTGTTTTGTTTTTGGGAAGGATTGTGTGTGTTTTCTGCTCGTTCTCCTGATGCTTGACTGTTATCGTTCACTTCCTGTGCCGTACTGAGCTCTCACTGTTTGTAGATTATCTTTGTATCACAATAGCTTTCACATGTTTGGAGACTCCTACTTACCATTTCGTATGACTGTTTTTCACATTTTATAATCATCAAAACTATGAAATAACAGGAAATGGAAGTATGGGAATCATACAGTGGACAATATGTCGTAGCTTAAATGACAATATCAGAATAGAATAGTGTTATTTTAGTACTATTAATGTTTTAGTATTTATTCATATTTTTAATCAGCTTTTTTAATATTGACAGTTTTAATTTTAATGTTAATGTTTTAAATATATATATATATATATATATATATATATATATATTTATATGTAGCTTTGGTTAATTTTGCTCTCAGTTTTAGTCATTTTAGGACTTCAGCTTGAACTTTATATCAGTTAGTTTCTAGAAGATTAGTTCTGGTTTTTATTCAAGTTTTATAAGTTTAAGTTCTCTATTTAATATTTATATTTTATTCTATTTCAGCTTAATTTCAGCATCCATAATTTTTTTTTTTTGTAGTTTTAGCTAACAATAAGATAAACAACGTTTTCAGTTTTACAGGTTTATTTTATTTTTTTATATTTTATTTTATTTTCCCAAAACATTTTTTAATAGTTTTAGTTAATAGTTTAGTTTTAGTTTAAGTTTTTAGGTTTTATATATATATGTATGTGTATGTGTGTGTGTGTGTGTCTATATATATATATATATATATATATATATATATATATATATATATATATATATATATAAATCAGCTTCGTTTCAATGAACGCAATATAATTTTTAATAGTTTAGAATAACAATACTGGAATAAATGAAAGGAAACAACATTTCAAGTTTTCGTTATATTTATATTTATTTAAATAATATTTATATTATTTTATTTCAATTTCCAAAATATTAGTTAACAACAGTAACACTGGAATAAAAAGTTCCCATTCATTTCTTTTTAAAGTTTATATATTTATATATATCTTTTAATTTAATCTTTATTTAAATTACTGAAAGTGATCTTAAGTAGTTTCTGTTCACAATAACAACACGGGAAAGGA
>NC_039246.1:27964002-27996502 GCF_003368295.1 Carassius auratus | reverse complement strand
TCACGGGACAAGAAGGGCATGGATCGCGGTCTCTATCCCACGTATTATATGCATCTGGAGAGAGAAGACGGCAAGAAGGTCTGATCTGATCCTTCACAATCACTTCTGCTCACCTTAGTGCTCTCTCGCTCATCTCTCTCTCTCTCAGGTGTTCTTACTGGCCGGACGCAAGAGGAAAAAGAGCAAAACATCCAACTATCTGATCTCTGTGGACGCCACAGATCTGTCCCGTGAGGGCGAGAGCTTCATAGGAAAACTGAGGTGCCTCTCTGCTGTGTTCTGTCAATAGTGACCTTCAAATGAACTTCGGATTGATCACATGTTTCTGGTTCAATACACGACAAGATCTAGTGACAGCATCACAGAAAACACACTCAACTCATCCCGTTTCTTTAAAGCATTAATTGTGTTTCAGGACTGTGTTTTCAGTAGAAACACAGGGAGTGTTGGGGGTCCCTGAAAAGTTAGAGAAATAAATAAAACAGAAATTATTTAAATAAAAAAATTTATTACATTTAAAATTAACATTTGATTAAATTAAATAAAAAAATATTAAATTGAAATAGATAAATAAAAATTATATTAAAATAAATAATAGAAATGTTATTCAAATAAATTAATAATAAAAAATGTATTTAAATAACTATTTAAAATTGCGTTAAAATAAATAACAGTTAGATTAAAAGTGTAACAAATATTAAAAGTAATACAGAAATATTAAAATAAGTAATACAAATTTATTTTTAAATAAAAAATAATGAAAGATGGATTTAAATGAATAATAAAAAGGGTTCAAATTAAAATATAAGTATAGAAAATATTTTTCTAACACATTTCTAACATGATTTTTTTCTCAGTGTTAATCTCTATGCATGGAGATAGATCACTGCCTTTTGAATTTGAGAAGTCTTGAGTTAGACAGTGCACTTTATAGCCAAGATAATAGACATTTTTACTGAATAATTAATGTTCTATATTAAAAACACAAGCTTCACGTTTGTCTTTTAACCCTTTGCTGCCCAGTGCCATGAGCTTGTTCTGGAGTCCGTGTGAGCTGATGTTCTGGTGATGTTCTCTGTTCCCCGCAGGTCGAATCTGATGGGAACCAAGTTTACGGTGTACGATAACGGCACGAATCCCACGAAAACCCCCGGAGCGCTGCTGGAGGAGACCAACACTCGGCAGGAGCTCGCCGCCATCTGCTACGTCAGTGTCTCTCTGTTCCTCTCCCTCTCTGACGGCTTTACCAGTGTCTTATATTGTGTGTGTGTGTGTGTGTGTGTGTGTGTGTGTGTGTGTTTTCAGGAGACCAATGTTCTGGGCTTCAAAGGGCCGCGGAAGATGACCGTCATCATTCCTGGGATGAACATGAACTTCGAGCGTGTTCCGGTTCGTCCGGCGTGTGTGAGTGTCTCTGCTCGCAGCTGTCAATCAAATCATCACCATGAGCGCAGCAGCTGATGTGTGTGTGTGTGTGTGTGTGTGTGCTTCAGGAGCAGGAGTCTCTGCTGAGTAAATGGCAGAATCACTCGCTGGAGAATCTGATCGAGCTGCACAATAAAGCGCCGGTGTGGAACGACGACACACAGTCTTACGTGCTCAACTTCCACGGCAGAGTCACGCAGGCCTCCGTCAAGAACTTCCAGATCGTGCACGATAACGACCGTAAGTCACCTCACTCATGTTTATATATAGATATATATATAGATGTAGACAGAGAGAGAGTTCTTCCATGGTCTGCCTGGATACTGGATGCTGATTGGCTGGCAGGATTGCAGTAAAACCGTTTAATGCACAGGTAGTTACAAGCCAGATATTAGATCGCTACGTTATATTCATCAGCAGCGAGGTGGTAAAACTACTGTTTTTAAAGTAACACAGCTTCACTGCTTCACAGCTTCACCCATGTCATTATACACACACACACACACACACTCTCTCTCTCTCTACCACACACACACACACACACACACACTCTCTCTCTCACACACACACACACACACACACACACACACACACACACACACACACACACACTCTCTCTCTCACACACACACACACACACACACACACGTTTTCATTTAAATTTTAGGTGAATTATTAGTAATTTTAAAGATGCATTCATTTTTAAAAGAATATAGATAAATTTTTTGTTACTTTTTATTTCAGTCATATTTATAGTTAATCTAGTACATCACATGTAGATAATATTTTGAATTCTATTTTATTTTATATACATATATACATTTACTTTTTTAAGTATTAGTAATTTTGTGAATTTTATGACAATTAATAATTTTTTATTTCTAAATATATATACAGTTTTAAAGAGAAAAAAGAAAATGTGAGAAATGTTGCCTTTTTTATTTTATATTGTCCGTCTGTATTTGTAAATTTAATGTTGTTTTAATCATTTGTATTATGTTTTATGTAATTAAAAAATATATATTAATTTTTATCTAGTTTTAGTTATTATATTACATCACGTTAAGCTAAATGCAAATGAGAAATATTGAATTCAAATTTTTTTATTTTAGTTGATTGGTAATTTTAAAGGTGTTTTAGTCATTTTTAGAATTTTCTTTATATTTTATAAAAAGAAACAGATTTTCTACAGAGAGAGAGAGAGAGTAAGGGATGATTTTCTTCATATCCATTTTTTCTAAAGAAGAAATGTTTGTGATTGTGTGTTGTTGTGTTTTCAGCTGACTACATCGTAATGCAGTTTGGTCGTGTGGCGGAGGACATCTTCACTCTGGACTTTAACTACCCCATGTGTGCCCTGCAGGCCTTTGCTATCGGCCTGTCCAGCTTCGACAGCAAACTGGCCTGCGAGTGACCATGTGACACACACACACACACACTCAGGACACTAAAGCGCAGTCGTCCTCAGGAAGAGGACTTGTGCTGTATCACAATAATTACAAACAAAAGGACCAAATTAATTGTTTTATAAATGAAACACATCGAATCATTTAACCTTCTACTACCTTGAATAACTGACAAGATGATCCTGCAAGTTTGTTTTCTGCAGAAAAAGAAGATACGCAGGATTAATGCTTTAATGGACCCATAGAAAAGAGACTGAAATGGAGAGATTTTATTTAGGCTTTTTATGATGTCTGAGGGATTTGAAGAGTATTAAGAACATTTTGGGGTCAGAACTTTATTGAAGCTTGTTTCTGCCACGGGATAAAAAAATAAAAAGGTAACCGTGATTGTTTTTCTCACAGTTGTGAGATTATATCTCATAAATCAACATTAATGTCTCACAATTATGAGTTTATATCATGCAATTTTGTACTTATAGCTTGCAATTCTGCCCTTATATCTCACATTGTTTATATCTCACTATTCTGCATTTATATCGCAATTCTGAGTTTATATCGCACAATTCTGTATTTATATCGCAATTCTGATTATTTTACACACTTCTGATTTTATATCTCACAATTCTGTGTATATATCATAAATCAGATTTTAATTTCTCACAACTGAAATGGTCACAATGACTTATTTTTAATCTCGTGAAAACAAGCTTCCATAGACTTCACCCCTGAAATTAAAAAACGATATATATTTTGCATTAAAAAAAATACAAATAAATAACAAATCATGTAAAAGAGCAATTGGGAATTACAATAAATTATACATATCCATTATGGTAGTGAAAATGTTCATGTTTAAAAATATGCTTTTTTTTTTTTTCTTCGGGTACAGTGTGTTTTCTTTTTTTTTGTGTTATTAATAAGGTGATATGTGTCCTAGATGTATCTTCATGAGTTTTACATTTTTTATTTGCACGACTATGTATTTTTTGCGTTCTGCATGTTGAAATATGACATTTTTATCACTTGTTTTTAAACGTGGTCCGTTATTTGTCTTTTCACTAGTCTTTGCTCACCATAAGTCCCTGAGGAAACACACTGCATGTTACTGAACGCGGAGAAGCGCTGGACTGGAGAAAAAGGGAAGCTCAAGCACATTTGGTTTCCTGTTGATATGATTGATGTGTGTTAATATTCATCCTATGTTGCGTGTCTGTCAACCAAGAGTATACTGACATTTTATATATATGTGTATATATATATATTAAAAAAGCAAAACAATTTTGTTTTCATTTTAAACCAATAACCTGTTTGCACAAACTGTATTTTATGATGACACTGTTGGTAGAAATGCTGTAATTAAAAGTCAGAAATATGAAAAATCGAATTCAGTACTTTGTATCCTGATCATGTGACACTTTTCTAGTTAAATCGAGCTGCAACGGAAGTGACTAAAACTGTAATGCATCGACTGGCCGCTAGAGGCAGGCTGCCAAAGGAAGCTAATCCCATAGACTCCCCATGTTATTATAATGCCCAACTCTACAGCAGAACAAAACTTGTTTACACCCTGGTACAAAAAACTTGATTTTCTCCGGAGTTTCGTTTTTCTGCAGAACTTAGAGGAAGATGCTTTGAAGAATGCTGGTAGCTAATCAAAACCAACAGGTTTGACACATGTATACGACATAAAGGAAATAAATGATTTTAATTTTTAAGTAAACTCTCTCTTTAATTAGGATGATACATACACACTTTACATTTCAAACATAATTGACACAGCCACTTAATGTGCTAGAATTAAATGAGTGAATGAACATAAATAAAGCGTCTTTCAAACAACATGTGCTTCAATACAGTAGTGTCCTGTCCACACACTTCATACTGTGTATTTAGATTGTAAGGGCTCATAGGGAATTTCTGTTTAGGTCAACTAGATATTGTTCGACCAACCTAAATTGTAATATTACTAGCTAAGTGTACATGGGAAGCCATGGCATGACCATACCAAAACTAATATCAGAGAAAGTAATGTTGGTCAGCTTATATCTATAGTAGTGGTTGAGACCTCTGACTAAAAGTAATATTGCTTTATTCAGTTGTGTACAAATCTATGGGTGCTAATAAAAGTACTTTTTGAATGAGCAAGCATAGGAGCGGCTTTCTAAAGTATTAGCCAATTACCTCGTGACCATGAGATACGCTAAAGCCCTTTGAGCACCCAAACGAAAGAAAAGAATAATCAAATATCAGAATAATAATAACTAGAATGGTCAAGCAACCAATTCCTATGACAATCTAAATTCGAGGTCATATTAAAAAGCAGTCAGATTAGAATATAGTTTAAAATCTAATCCTAAAGTATCTATTTTATTTTTTAATTCCATTGTTTTCTATTGTTTGGCGGAGTGTTAATTCAGTTTCCAATCACTGACGTGAGGCAACGCAAGGTCCTAAAGATGGCGGCCGCAACAAAAAACGCATAGCCATATAAATTCACATACAGTGACCCCGAGAATAATGTTCACAGTCAAGTCACACTGCATTAAAACATAATTCCTTTTGATTATTATCTTGGCACGTGCATAAACACAATGTGTTTTAAAAAAAACATTAGTTGGTATTTACAGTTTTTTGTCTATTTGCCGGGAAAACAGTAAGTGGTGTCTCCACATCTCCGCTACAGAAATATGGGAACACCTTCTCTGGAAATCCACCGGTGTAGGTGCACAAAACCCTGTTTCTGAAAGGGTCGATGAATCTCAGCTCTCCTTCATCAAAGTCCAGCTGCAGTCGGATGACATCTGGGCATTCATTGCTATCAATATCACTGAGAGGTTTACTTCCTTTCTTGTATGTACCATTCACGTAACGAAAACACCAAAAACGACTCTTCGGGTCCATTTTATAAAGTCTTTTGCGGTTCACGGTTTCCCCAACCACTCCCAGAGTCCAGTGGTCATTGTCTCTTACCTCGACGTCCCAGCAGTGCACACCTGAGCTGAAGCCCTGCGACGCCAGCACTCCCACATACAGCCTCTCTGGGTTATCACACATAATCATTTTAATTTCTAAATACTCAACACTTGTGCAATCTTCTGACACCAGCAGTTTACTGGAGGCTGTGTCTGGATCCAGAGTCACAGGAGCTGAAACACAGATGACTGTAAACTACACAGCCTTTCCAACAGGCAATCTTAACATCTTAATGTTAAGTAATTGCTGGGATCAGTTCATAATTTAAACATGATGCTAAATAGAATATTCCAGAAGTTCTTAACATCAAATGACATTCACTGCAATTAAAAAAAAATAAAAAATCTACTTGTAACTTGTAATGAAAATAGGCAAGAAAGCTGGCATGGCGTATGGTTAAAACACCAACCAACCAATCAATCATCAGTCAATATCTGATCGGATGATTATAGTTAAGCACTTACGCTGTTCCACAAGGTTCTGCATCCTGGCCCAGGTGGTGAAGATCACAGTCTGAACGGGATAGTGTTGATACTCCTGTAGTTCAGGGGTTGTGTGTGGTACTGATGGGTGCTGGAGTCTGTAGATAAACAGTAAGATATTTGGTGTTCACAATGGGGTTGCAGCTGTAACCAAATTCTAATTGGGAAAAAACTCACCTTTTTACTGTATCATTGTAATTCTGAATGAGAAATAAAAAGCAAATGGGACTTGTGGTTATGCAAACATCATGAACATTGATTATCAGACATAGTTGCACCAGATACAGCTCTCTGATAGACAGGGCCTAAAACTAACTTTTTGCCATGATCAATGATAAACTTTACCGGCCAAAAATATTTTTACCAGCCATGAAACTTCTTCCTTTTTTTTTTTCTTTTTTTTTGCAAATAAAAGCAGTTATTACTACTACAATGACTTAACATATTTACAATGCTTTTACAGTATAATGTTTACATTACAGTATAATTGAAAAATATTAAATTTTTTATTTTAAATATTTAATAGGCTCTGAAATATATATAAAAAATAATTTAAGTGATTTTAAAACAGTCTTTACATAAACTATATTATATATATATATATATATATATATATATATATATATATATATATATATATATATATATATATATATGTGCATAAACCATGCAGATTAATCTGTATTCAGGCTATAAAAGTTAATCAGTGACTAGAACAGTCCAAGGACTTCTCTTTTGCTCTTTGATTTACATTAATGACAGACTTCAGCAGGTTTCTCTTTAAAGGGGACCTATTATGCCCCTTTTCACAAGATGTAAAACAAGCATTTGATGTCCCCAGAGTGTGTATGTGAATTTTTTATCTCAAAATACTTTACATATCATGTTTATATGTTTATACTGTGCATAAAACGTGCATTTTGTGAATTACTAAGACGGCACCACGGCGTGGTAAAAAAATAATGATGGTGCCATTGCATATCTATTACTATCTATTATTATGTCAGAAACAGAGAATCTCTTTAAAAACTGGCTTTTTTTTTTCACTTCATTGCACTGTTATAATTTGTAAAAGTTGTACCCGCCAACTGGCGACAGACACTGTTACATGGACTCGCCAATGCTGATTTTTACTAGCATTTGGTGTTTGGCAAGTGTTAATTTAAGGCCCTGCTGATAGACTTTGGTACCTGGTGTATGATTGAGTATTTGATCTGTACCTGGAGAAATGTGATGTTTTCTTCTTCCATGTCCTGCCAGACGCCTGCCATATTCTCACACATATCTGATATCTGTGCGGACAACTCCTCCGTTCTGTCCTTGAGATTCTCATCTAGAAGTTGAATTTCTTTACGCAAGGATCTGATGTGTTTCTCCTCCTCGTCTCGAAGAAACTGATGGAGCTTCTCAAATTCCTTCTTGATCTGGTTTTCATCCATTCTAGCGTGTTCCTGAAAAAGAGTTTAACCTTTTCTTTTAACAGAACTGATTACAACACTAATAGTTCATTCAAGTCATGTTCCGAATTCGTAAATATGAACTTCGAGGACTTGAAAATGCCATAACGTCTCGAATTGAGTATGGACACCTTTTCAAAACTCTGAGCAAATTCGGCTTTGGCCCAGTCTTTGTTTCTTGGATTCAGACGTTGTATAACAACAATATACGGGATATCACGAGGGGTGGCCTGGTTCATAAAGTGTCCCAATTTCTGAAACATTTTGGTCACATACAAGCTTTGGTGTCTACGCGCTGTCACCAAGCCCCTGCCTCTCTGGCTCACATGTTTTGGTCATGCCCAAGCATAGGCACATTCTGGTCTGAGATATTTAATACTTTCACCTACATCTGTAAAAAGAATATGGATCCAGATCCTATAATTGCAATATTTGGGGTGGTACACTGTAAATTTGGGGTATCAAGAGACCAATCTCAATTAATAGCATTTTCTACACTGTTCGCTCGTCGACTAATTCTTACAAATTGGAAATCTTCCTCACCCCCAAAAACACTCACGTTGTGTGTGCGAAACTATGTCCTTCCTCCGGCTTGAAAAGTTAAGAACTATAGTCCAAAACTCAGCAGAATGTATGGCAACCTTTCTTGGATTATTACGAAACTGCATTTGATGCTAATTCTTTAGATTAAAAAAAAAAGGTATGTTGTCATCTCCTCTTTTCCCCTCTCTTTTTTGTTTTTTTTTGTTTTTTTGTTTTGTTTTGTTTTTGGGTGCTCTATGTGCATTCTCAATATTTGTGTGAACCTTGGATGCCAATCTGCGACGAAAGGAGATATGTGAGATAATGTACAAAGTATGAGGTTTTTGGATGGGGATGCCTTGTATGACATAAGAGAATGTATGTCGGCTTGTGTTATGTACATTTAAAACAATAAAAACACTTTGAAATAAATGAAAATGCCATAACGTCTTACCTCTAGGAGCTCAGCCTGTTTCACACAGCTCTCACGGGCTTTCTTGAGGTCTGCGAGTGCCTCCTGAAGTCTGTCCATTTGAGTCTTGAGATCTCTCTAGAATCACATCATAAACTCTTCATTTTGAGTTTAAAGAAGGCAGAAGTCATTCAGATCAGATTCCAAACTCTTCATACCTTTAAATTCCCAGCGGCCTCGTCGACAGGAGAACACTTGTGCTTTTCATGCTTCTTTGACGTGTAACAGACCAAACAGATGGGCTGCTGGTCCTTAAAGCAGAAGAGTTTGAGTTCCTCTTTATGTTCTGGACAAACGTCTCCTGAAACAGCGGAGGGTTTCCTCTTCTTGAAGGTCTCACAGAGTGCTCTGAACGCCAGGCTCTTGGTGGGTTCGTCGTGAGAGCATTCCTTCCGACAGACTGGACACCGCGGCACGTCCTGAGTCGTCCAGAAACGCTGGAGACATTTCTCACACAAACTGTGGCTACATTTCAGAGTGACCGGATCGGTGAAGACCTCACAACAGATGATGCATGTCAAGTCCTCTTCCAGGAAAGACAGAGCGTCTGCCATGACTCAAGTCAGCTTTCAGCCAATAGAAGTGTCAACTTAAAAATTGTAGTAATAAAAATATCTGCTTTACTTCTTAAACTCAGTACATTTACTTTCTTACTGGAGGTGCTGTGAAACCTGCTTTACCTTTCCACAACCCTTTAATTCCTTTTACTTTCGTTTACGTAGCAGATCTATCAACTTCTTCCTCAAGGGTGTCATATTACAATGAATAACAACTGGGAAATGTTCAATGCATCTGCTCAGCATGAAGTCTCACAGTACTTAAATAAGAGCACACTTTTTATATTTAGGGATTAGCCACTATTAGTTAGTTTGTAAGTGAATTGCATGCTTAATTTGGTAGAATGCACACCTATAATTTCAGAATGCAGTGACAATTTCTGCACTGATTACATATGTGTAGTGCACCAATATTTAGTGATTGTTTTACTGTCCATGTATGTTAGCATTAGACAAATGTCCTGAGGATGTGTAAATGATGACAGAGTTTTTATTTCTGAACTATAATTTTAATGTCGGCAGGAGCCACAGTGACCACGGAGTAGGAGAAAAGATCTGAGTTGTATAAAAAAGTCACTAGATGGCAGTAGGTCTCTGTTTCCAGATGCACTATTGTGATTTGTTTGTTGGTGTGTTTTGAGCAACACACACACACACATTAAAATAGCAAAACATTTTTGTTTTCATTTTAAACCAATAGCCTGTTTGCACAAACTGTATTTTATGATGACACTGTTGGTAAAAATACAGTTATTGAAAGTCATAAATATGAAAATAAAAAATGCATTACTGTGGATCTTGATCATGTGGACTTGAAACTACGTAAGGCCTATCTTGTATTGACAAACTTTTCTTAATTTTCATGTCTATATAATCATAACTTTCATAAACACAATAAAACCAGTGGAGTGTATTAATCATTGAATAAGATAAATGTCAATTAATAATTTGTATTAATAATCAGTAACGGATGCGCATGCGCAGAAGCGGCGCGGCACGTGACAGGAGTCTGGCGCGCTTTTTGAGGTGAGTAACTTGAACCTGATGATTATTTATATCATAGTCTTATGAACTATATAAGTTATAATATATATTTAATATAAGAAGATGGATATATAAAATGCATTTAAATATGTCTAAGTTTTCTGGAGCAATCTTCATCCCACGCTAACTTAATTGTAAACGGTGTTGCTAGCATAGTTAGCCAAAGGTCCTTTACTAAAGATTCAGTTATATTTACAGACCTCTAACGTTCGTTGTTGTTGTACAATCAAATTTCCTTTTTCAAACGGTCATTTCTCTTCCTAAAACTAACTTAAACAACACAAAAACAACCAAATTATGTTTGAATTTCAATCTTTAATTACATGCATTTCTGATACAATATATTAAACACCAAAGTTGTAATCGTCCCAAAAACAGTCTAAACAGAGAGTTTGTTGAGTGAAGTAAAAAAAACTGAAGTAGAATGAAGGAATAAAGATTTTATTCAAAGGTTCTTGGCATGCTAGCTTTTTCTCTGTTGGTCTGGGCTGAGTTTCCCAAAAGCATCGTAACTTAATTAGCACTTTTATTAGCGATAGATCTACGAGTGCTCTGAAGTAAAGCCCTAAGTGCATCGTAAGAAGACAGATTTATGCGTTCACCTGCAGGACAATCAGCAGATTACACCTTTAACTTGATTCAAGCGCAAAATCATTTGATTGTGCTATATTGTACACTTTATGACTAGTTTTCTTTATTCATTTATAATGACATAGTTAAAAAAGGCAGAAAAAATAGATATACACATTTAAATTAAATGAAAAAATAAAAAGAATAAAAGAAGTAATGCTGGAAATGCTTCAAAGACTGGGGGGAAAAATGTTTTTTTATTACTTGCTTAAGTCCACGAAAACCAGCTATGTATTGGACCCAGAAATAATGTCTCTATATCTCTCTATACTGGATTTAAATTAATTAATTTAAATAAATGTATGCATTTAGCAGACGCTTTTATCCAAAGCGACTTACAGTGCATTCAGGCTAACATTTTTTACCTAACATAATATATAAATATATAAAGTATATAATATATTATATATTATTATGTAAAGTATAATATTATACACTATAATATAATATAATATTGTATTGTATTATATTTATTATATCCAAAATTAAGTCAACGCTCGTGTACTACAATGAAGAGTCATTAAAGTGACATTTCAGCACTTGACAAACGGACAGCGACTCTTTAAGTAGTAACTGTTAAGTGCATATTTATATGAATATAATTTTGTGAAAAGCACCTTCTGGTTCTTATCAGAGAAGGATTTGGTGCACATGTACACTTTCTCTATTAAATAAAACTACAAATAATACGTATATATATATATATATATATATATTTGATAAAGTAAATCAGTTGTGTAACATCACATTATAATACCAGTTAATACTTTAATGATTTAACTCTACATCAGTGCTTTATGATGTGGTAAGGTAAAATGCTGGCTCACTTTACCCCACATCATTTGGCTCACTTTGCCCCACAGCTGCTATTTTGAAAAAAATCTAGCTTGCTTACCTATTCAGGCTAATATTCAGCTAAATGATTTGCATGGTATTATATGTTGATAAGTCACCTACATGCTTCATGAATATTTCTTAGACATGGAAACATTTACTTTGATGTAACATCTGTAATGCTAAAATTTGACTCTGACAAGTCACAAACATTTGTTTTTAAGTAAATGAGTGCCTTCCACCGCTCCACATTTGTAACAAAAAAAAAAGTTATTTATAAGTTTCGTTTTTTTGCCACATAAACATTAAGTGGCTTGTCCACATCTCCGCTACAGAAATATGGGAACACCTTCTCTGGAAATCCACCGGTGTAGGTGCACAAAACCCTGTTTCTGAAGGGGTCGATGAATCTCAGCTCTCCTTTTTCAAAGTCCAGCTGCAGTCGGATAACATTTGGCCTCTCATTGCTATTAATATGGCTGATAGTTTTATTTCCTTTCTTGTATTCATAATCCACATAACGAAAACACCAAAAACGACTCTTCGGGTCCATTTTGTAAAGTCTTTTGCGGTCCACCATCTCCCCCACTACTCCCAGAGTCCAGTTGTTGTTGTTTCTTACCTCGACGTCCCAGCAGTGCACACCTGAGCTGAAGCCCTGCGACGCCAGCACTCCCACACACAGCCTCTCTGGGTTATCAGACACGTGTATTTTCTTTTTTTTGTACTCAACACTGGTGCGATCCTCTGACACCTGTAGTTTACTGGAGGCTGTGTCTGGATCCAGAGTCACAGGAGCTGAAACACAGATGACTGTAAACTACACAGCCTTTCATCAGTCAACCTTACTTTCGTTACTTTTTCATCATGTCTTTCCAAACATCTATGCTGTTTCTTTTTCCTGTTCCACTCAATGAAAGTTGTAATTTATTGTACTTTCTCGCTCATGAACTGTTTTGAAAAAGAGTTGCACAGAGTGTAATTTCCATGGGGGGATATCCATAGCTTAGCACGATTTGGAAAAAAACATTTGTGTAAGCAAATTATGTACACAATCTACTTACACTTTTCCACAAGGTTCTGCATTCTGGCCCAGGTGGTGAAGATCATTGTCTGAAAATGATGGTGCTGATATCCTTCTTGTTCAGGGGTTGTGTGTGGTACTGATGGCCGTTTGAGTCTGTGTAGATAAACAGGAAGATATTTAATGTTCACTGGGTAAAATCGGATTGTAGCTGTAACCAAATGCTAAGAGCGAAAGACTCACTTTTTTAATGTATCGCTGTAATTCTGAATGAGAAATATTAAAGCAATTAGTAATACGATTGAGAAAACATCATGAACGTTTATCGTCAGGCACGTTTGTTTCAGATTACAGCTCTCTGATTGACTTTTGTGTGTGTATCATTGTGTATTTGCTCTGTACCTGGAGAAATGTGATGTTTTTTTCTTCCATGTCCTTCCAGACGGCTGCCATCCTCTCAGACAGATCTGATATCTGTTTGGACAGCTCCTTCATTCTAGCCTTGAGTTTCCCATCTTGAATTTCCTTTTCTTTACGCAAGGATCTGATGTGTTTCTCCTCCTCGTCTCGAAGAAACTGATGGAGCTTCTCAAATTCCTTCTTGATCTGGACTTCGTCCATACTAGTGTGTTCCTGAAATGGTTTAACCCTTTCTGTTAACAGAACTGATTACAACACTAATGGTGTGTTCAAATCATTAATTCGCAATTATGAACTTCATAAGTTCTTAACAAACCATAACCACATACAGTACCTTACTGAGCTCCGCCTGTTTCACACAGCTCTCACGGGCTTTCTTGAGTTTATCAAGGGTCTCCTGAAGTTTGTTCATTTGTGTCTTGAGATCTCTCTAGAATCACATCATAAACTCTTAATATTGAGCTCAAAGAAGACAGAAGTCATTCAGATCAGATTCCAAACTCTTCATACCTTTAAATTCCCAGCGGCCTCGTCGACAGGAGAACACTTGTGCTTTTCATGCTTCTTTGACGTGTAACAGACCAAACAGATGGGCTGCTGGTCCTTAAAGCAGAAGAGTTTGAGTTCCTCTTTATGTTCTGGACAAACGTCTCCTGAAACAGCGGAGGGTTTCCTCTTCTTGAAGGTCTCACAGAGTGCTCTGAACGCCAGGCTCTTGGTGGGTTCGTCGTGAGAGCATTCCTTCCGACAGACTGGACACCGCGGCACGTCCTGAGTCGTCCAGAAACGCTGGAGACATTTCTCACACAAACTGTGGCTACATTTCAGAGTGACCGGATCGGTGAAGACCTCACAACAGATGATGCATGTGAAATCCTCCTCAAAACAGGACAAAGCTTCAGCCATGATGTCAGTTCTCAAGTAGAAACACTCCACTGATAAAATCTCCAACAGAAATCGTAGCAATAGCAATAGCAATAGCTGCTTTACTTTTAAAACCCAATATATTTACTCCACTTTCTTATTGGAGATGTCCTGCAAACCCTGCTTTACCTTTCCCCACTACACCCAACACTTTCTTTTCTTTCATTTAGGTTTCATTTCACGAGAAGCTTTATCAGCTCCTCCCTCCAGGATGTCACATTTAAGTGAATAACAGGCAGGAAATGATCACATAGCACACAAATCTTAAATAAAGAGCACACATTTTCCAATTGGGGATAAGGAATTACTAGTTAGTTTGTAATTTACTTGTTTACATAATTTGGTAGACTGTATGTTTGTTCATAATCTCAGAATGCACAAGTAATGATGTCTAGTCACAACTCTTGCACTGATTACATTTATGTTTAAAAGTGCAGTGCACCTTTATTTTTGTTTTTGTTTTTACTGTCCATGTAAGCAAGCATCTTGAGGATGCGTAAATGATGATAGTTTTCATTTCTTTAATGCCAGCAGGGGCTGCTGTGACTGCAGAGTAGGAGAAAAGAGCCGAGTTGTATGAAATGATCACTGGAAGGTTTGTCAGGTTTGTGGTAAAAGTAATTTAAAGTTTAGTTTTCGTTATTATGCACTTATTCAACTGAGTTAACAATAGTTATTATTTATTTATTTTACGAACTCTACACAAGCCCTAGACATGTTTTCGTGCCCCACACATTAAAAAACACTTGTGGTTGACTGACTTCTCTAGCGGTAATTCACGTGATTTGTATACATGAGAGGTATTTCACGGTATCGTGTTCCGGAGAATTCAGCTACCCTGTTTCCTCTTCAGTGCATCTGGGCTACTTCAAGACGAAAACCACTTCCTTATGAACATCTGCTCTCTTTGAGCTCTGCTTAGAGCAGAACTACTTTGCATCATTCATTCAGAATTTTACTTGGCTTTTGTCAATGCTCATTTCTGATTCATCAATCGCTTTCGAAATTGATGTAATTCATATTTTGTGTTCAATCATTTACATATGTGGCAAGTAGATGTATAATAAGCAAAATATTTTTTTAAAGTGGGGTCTTGCATCATCCTGAAGATATTTTTTTTTTACGTAAAATCTGCTGACTATATACTAGCCTTAAAACCCTTCACTTGTAGATAGTTACAGATGTGTCTCTTCTCATTCATAGTCAAAACAATTAAAGGGTTAGTTCACCCAAAAATGAAAATTAGCTTGTGCTTGTGTTTTAGGATGTGCCTCCTAGGTGTATATGATTTTCTTCCTTCAGACGAATCCAGTTATATTAAAATGTTATATTAAAAATGGAAAGTTTTTTTTTTAGAAATACTACAAGAGTAGTGTTATCTTTGAGTCAGGAGAAGGAGGTGGAATTAATTCTGTCATGAGCTCATTTTGTTGTTTTTAAGGTATTATGTGATTTGTAGGTTGAAAGTTTTTTTTGTTTTTGTTTTACATATATAGCCATCGGTGTTAAAGGGAAGTTACTGTATCTTTTGTTTAATTCACAACATCTGAATTCTTTAATTTTTTTTATTCTTTTATTTTGTGGGAAGTATTGTCACATGATTAAATGGGCAACCAGAAGTGGTTCACGGGACCAATACCCTCTAGTGGTGAACCATCAGAGTTTCTAAACGTCTTGAAACAGTGTGACTTAACGAAGTTTCCTTTGATGAAATCATGGGCCTTGCCGGTTTGATACACACACATCACTGGGCATCACAGGAGCTTCACTTCACTAGTTTGAGTCTTTATCTCACAGGTAGGTCTTTCAGGGTTGCCTGGAGTGAAAAGGTATCCAAAGGACTGCAACTGGTCAGGGTGTTCCTCAGGGATCAGTTTTAGGACCCCTCATTTTCTTCATATTCACGACATCACTGGGACCTACAGACCTAAATACAGGCACATGATTTCTCCTACCATACTCTTACATCATTACACATATTTGGATCCTCTAACATTAACTTTATCTATTTAATCTCTTGTCTATCTACTTTTTATTCTTTTTATTTATTATGTGTTCTGCGTTAGATTACCCAGAACTTGTCACAACATTTATCTATTGTTGTTTTGATTGTTTCTATTCCTCTCATTTGTAAGTTGCTTCAGATAAAAACATCTGCTAAATAATTTAAATGTATATATAAAGTATTGTATAAAATTAGATGTTATTATGGGACTACACATTACTTTATAACAAAAACTTGCCTTAGAAGAATATAGTCAAGCAAATCAGGTAAACATGTTAGCTACAGACTAACTAGCCGTTGCTAATTCTTTAATGTATAATGTATGGCCCACTTTGACTTTATGCTGTGCAGGTGCAGCCGTCCCATGTGATAATGTCCTGGTTTTTATTGGCGATGATGCAATATCCTGGAATTAACAATAAAACACTGAAAAGAAAGGTTTGGGTGTGGGGAAAGATAAAGCAGGTTTCACAGTATCTCTAACAGGAGAGCAAAGTACGATGCATCAAGACATAGAAAAACTGGTTCTGTACAATTGCTGTCAGAACTTTTACTGGTCAAGGATTGGAAAGCATCATGGCTGAAGCTTTGTCCTGTTTTGAGGAGGATTTCACATGCATCATCTGTTGTGATGTCTTCACCGATCCGGTCACGCTGAAATGTAGCCACAGTTTGTGTGAGAAATGTCTCCAGCGTTTCTGGACGACTCAGGACGTGCCGCGGTGTCCAGTCTGTCGGAAGGAATGCTCTCACGACGAACCCACCAAGAGCCTGGCGTTCAGAGCACTCTGTGAGACCTTCAAGAAGAGGAAACCCTCCGCTGTTTCAGGAGACGTTTGTCCAGAACATAAAGAGGAACTCAAACTCTTCTGCTTTAAGGACCAGCAGCCCATCTGTTTGGTCTGTTACACGTCAAAGAAGCATGAAAATCACAAGTGTTCTCCTGTCGACGAGGCCGCTGGGAATTTAAAGGTATGAAGAGTTTGGAATCTGAATTGAATGACTTCTGTCTTCTTTGAGCTCAATATTAAGAGTTTATGATGTGATTCTAGAGAGATCTCAAGACACAAATGAACAAACTTCAAGAGACCCTTGATAAACTCAAGAAAGCCCGTGAGAGCTGTGTGAAACAGGCTGAGCTCAGTAAGGTACTGTATGTGGTTAGTGTTTTTAAAGTAGTAAAGATTATGTTAACATAAAAATGCTTAAACCTTCTTAATCTCTTTTAGGAACACATCAGTATGACAGAAAACCAGATCAAGAAGGAATTTGAGAAGCTCCATCAGTTTCTCCGAGACGAGGAGGAGAAACACATCAGATCATTCCAGAAAGAAATGCAACCTCAAGAGGAGAAACTCAAGGCTAGAATGAAGGAGCTGTCCAAACAGATATCAGATCTGTCTGAGAGGATGGCAGCCGTCTGGCAGGACATGGAAGAAAAAAACATCACATTTGTCCAGGTACAGATCAAATACTCAATGAACGCCATGAACAAAAATTAGGGATGCACGATAATATCGGCACAACATCGGTATCGGCCGATAAAAGCTTAAAATGACCATCATCGGTATCGGCCGATATGAATATTTCTGCCGATGAGCCAAACCGATATTCTCCAAGTGAAATAATTGACCTGTTTTTCAGATGTGAATGTCTGTCTACATTTGTAAAATAATACATTTATGGTAGAATCAGTACAGAAGAGATACATGGATTTCTCTTCAGTAAAATTCAAGTTTAAATATATCAGGCGAAAAATGTGTATATATATCGATATCGGTATCGGCCAAAATTATTTTGAAAATATCGGCATATCGAATATCGGCCAAAATCCAATATCGTGCATCCCTAACAAAAATCAATCAGAGAGCTGTAACCTCAAGCAAACATGTCTGATAATCACTGTTTACGACCACATGACTAGGCACTAATTGCTGTATTTCTCACTCAGAATTACAGTGATACAATAAAAAGGTGAGTTTTTCCCCAGTAAGTTGGTTTCCACAGTTGTTAACCCATTTAACTTTGTGGATGCCAAATATATTACTGGTTATGTACACAGACTCCAATCCCCGTCAGCACCAAATACGACCCTTAGACTACAGAAGTACCAACACTATCCCATTCAGACAATCATTTTCACCACCTGGGCCAGGATGCAGAATCTTGTTGAACACCGTAAGTAAAAATATCTGCTAAGACTTCGATTCCTTACGTTTTCCCCATGGAACACAAAAGGGAGAATTTCATGCTCCATATACATAATTCTAAATAAATATTCTGATGAAAGGCTGTGTAGTTTACAGTCATCTCTGTTTCAGCTCCTGTGACTCTGGATCCAGACACAGCCTCCAGTAAACTACAGGTGTCAGAGGATTACACCAGTTTTCGCTATGTCGAAATGCAAATGCACAACTTTGATAACCCAGAGAGGCTGTGTGTGGGAGTGCTGGCGTCGCAGGGCTTCAGCTCAGGTGTGCACTGCTGGGACGTAGACGTGAGAGAAAACGACCACTGGATGTTGGGAGTGGTTGGGGAAACAGTGAACCACAAAAGACTTTACAGAATGGATCCAAGGAGTCGTTTTTGGTGTTTACGTTTTATTGATGGTGAATACAAAAAAGGTTATAAACCTGTCAGATGTATTGATGAGTGGCCAAGTATCATCCGACTGCAGCTGGACTTTGACAAAGGAGAGCTGAGATTCACTGAACCCTTCAGAAACAGGGTTTTATGCACCTACACCGGTGGATTTCCAGAGAAGGTGTTCCCATATTTCTGTAGTGGAGATTTTTTTAAGTCACTGTATCTTTTTCCGGCATATAAAGGACACTTCTAACATGATTTTTTCCCTATTTCAATGTGTTGCTATTGACAGTAATGTCGGGGGTAATTTATCAGATGTGATGACCTCATTGTGATTATTTAATAATGGGTTCTCAATGGATTTAATTCTCAGGGAAAGCAAGAGCTGATGAAATGTGTACCTTGATCGGATAAAAGAGTCTAAATCAACAAATATAAATGTTAATCAAGCAATGTGTTCAGTATAAAGGGCGATGTATTAATAATAAGCCAGATTTAAATCTAATTATCAATGTAAATATGTAAAACATGATAAAAATCAATAAAGACTGATTTGGAGCAGAGGTGTGATGTGATTGAAGTTGTGATGTCGCCAGTGTCTACCAAGCCAATTGGTTCGGGTTAATGGCGAGCAGAGTGTGTCAGAATAAAGAAACACACAAAAAGTCCACAGGAGCAGGATTAAGGTTGACTGTTGTAAAATAATGTATAGTTGCATGGTCACATATACTTTTTTATCCAATAAACTGCCATTTAATTTATGCACAGAAGGTGGAAAATCATTTAATTTCCATTGATTGTAAATATACATAAGCAAATGAAAGTTTTCAGAACTGTCTTTTTAAGTCAGCAGGGACTGCAATGATCACAGAGAGGCGAAAAAAAGGTAAGGTGTCTAAAGTCTTCACTAGATGGCAGTATGCATCCATGTTATTTGACCTCAGGACATTGCAGGCCATTTCGAAACATTTCTCATGTTAGTCTCTTTAAAGGAAACCAAGCATATGGTGTCTAAGAGCTAAATGAAGATCAGTTGATGGCGTCGCATAAAGGTTAGTTCACTCAAAAAAAAAATTACATGTACTCTCCTTCATATTCTTTCAAAGAACACGTTTAATGTACTTTATGGTGATTTGTAACCATTGTTTACATCTTGGGAGAATCTGTTCAATAACCAAGTGAAAATTCTCTTTTTATTCCATAATAGAACCACAGCATGGAAGGAGGAGGGCGAGTAACGATAAATTTCTTTAGAATGCCAACTTTTTCTTTTTTAAACAGAAAAAACAAACAAAAACGAGAGACGTCGAGAGATATATCACGCAAGCAAGGGTATCTGACAGCCAGAGAGACCGATCGGAGGCGGGAGCTGTGATATTTGAGGGACCCAGGTGTTTTTATGTGCTCTCATCTCCCAGGGCTCTCCTGCACTGTCTGCAGAGCTCCATCCATGTGGGACGCAACGCTGCATCAAATCATCTACAACGCTGACACAATTTGTTTGTTCACCAATGTTGTCAATGTCAGTTGTCCTCCTCTCTTCCACACTCTTCTCTCTCTCAAACAGTCCTTACATTAGAGTTATTGGCAAACCTCTGTGTGAACTTCAAGAGCTTTCAGTCAAAGCTAAAATGCTTTTGGCTCTATGGAACATGTGGAATTGTCATTTTCCATAAATAGAGGATTTTCACCTTGATCTGTTAGAGGAACAGTTTGTCCCAGATGATCTTCACTCTTCAAAATAAAAGTTAAAAAGAGGGGATTTGCAGCAAAGCCATTGAAGAACCATTTTTGGTTTCCACAAAAAAAAGTTGAATGAAGAATGAAGAACTTTTTGTGGAATGGAAAGATTCCATGGATCTTAAAGAACCTTTATTTTTGAGAATGTTCTGTCATTATTAAACGTTCCATTACTGATTCCAAACCGAGTTGCATAAAGATTCTTTAATGTTTTATTGCACAAAGTGTGGCATATGATTGCCACATAAATGCATTATTTTATAATGACCTAATCCTCTGATATAACAATATATCATTTTGGTGACAGAGCACTTGCTGTCCGCCTAAGTAATATTCTGTGGCCTTTGGAAAGCTAAACAAAGTGTTTTATCTCAAATGTAATCTTTGACAGTATATGAATAATCTATCTCATAAATGAATTATACCATGTCTTTGCATGCCCTCCACGTTTGTAGTGGCGAGCCTCGGTGTATGCGTAATGGGTGCATCTCATTTCAGCTTTCACACATGAATTCAGACCATCACAGAAATTGGATTAAATGCACAATTTCACCAGATGGACCAGAGCTGCTTACAAAGTGCCAGTCACCTTTTCAGCCCATGTCTCATCTCTGTGGCGAACAGTGGGATATATAGACAAACAGACCATCAATGCCAAGGGCAAAGACGCAAAGTTTTCTTGAAAGGGCTCTTGATATACAGGTGCATCTGTCCAGGTTGTTGTGGGTAATGCACTACTTCAAAACAGGCACACATTCATATCTAATTCTGGTCATGTCTCACAGGAACAGAAAACCTCAGATGAGATCTCTTTAAAGGAATAGTTCTCCCGTGAATGAAAATGCGTTCCCCCTCGGGCCATCCAAGATGTAGATGAGTTTGTTTCTTCATCAGTTTTGGAGAAATTCAGCGTTCCATCACTTGCTCATCAATGGATGCTCTGCAGTGAATGGGTGCCGTCACAATGAGAGCTGATCAAAAACATCACAAGTAATCCACAGCACTATAGTCCATCAATTAAAATCTTGTGAAGCCTTAAGAAACAAATCAAGACGTTTTCAACTCCAAACCAAAAATTTCTCTATACATATTATCTACTTTCTCCAGTGAAAAAGCAGATATCTCTTCTGAATCAGGAGAAAAATCTGCACTGATCAAGTACTGTTTACAAGCCAAAACAGCTCTAAACAAATATGTGGGCAGATTTTAATGTTAAAGGAGAACAGGAGATTTTTTAAACTGAAGGAAGCATTTATTCGACAGGTGTGCGCAAACACACGAGGAATTTGTTGTGTTTTTTTGCGGTGCTCCTGGTACATCCACACATACACATCTGACATGAGAACAAAAAATAAATAAATAATGTAGCAAGACTTAGCAATAAATAATATGTATGAATCTTGAACAGTAGATTGATTTATGTACAGATTTGGCGCAGTGAAGAGAGAAGAGCAGTGGGGAGAGGACATAGCCCTGGGGATCTCCGGTGCTGATGGTGCGGGTGTTGGATGTCTGTCAGGAAGCTGGTGATCCACTGACATATGGAGCTGTGTGAATTTATTCTGAAGGGTGTCCGGGATGATGGTGTTGAAAGCAGAGCTGAAGTCCACAAACAAGATTCTTGCATAAGTCCCTGGTTTGTCCAGATGTTGGAGGATATAGTGCAATCCCATGTTGACTGCATCATCCACAGACCTGTTTGTTCTGTAAGCAAACTGCCAGGGTCCAGTGATGTTCTAGTTGGCCAACACCAGTCTCTCAAATGACTTCATGACCACAGATGTTAAAGCAATAGCTCTGTAGTCATGAATTCCTGCGATTTATTGTTTCTTAGGTAAAGTGATGATGGTAGATCGTCTGAAGCACGAGGGGACTTCACACAGCTTCAGGGAGTTTTGCATTGGACAAAGTAAAGAGTATAAAGTTGAATTTCAGCCAGAAGCAATGTTTTGAAAATAAAACTTGGTGATGAATTAGTTTCTTACAAAAATGCAGATAATGGCTTCTCAAGACATTAATTTCTGACTGGACTGGTGTGGATTATTGTGATGTTTTTATCAGCTGTTTGGACTCTAATTCTGACGGCACCCATTCACTGCAGAGCATCCGTCGGTGATGAATGCTACATTTCTCCAAATCTGATGAAGAAACAAACTCATCTACAGTCCCAGAAAGCAACATAGTTCTGGCCCAGATCCGGCTCACATCTGGCCTGTGTGAAATCCATGCGGGCCAAATGTGGGCCGGATCTGGGCCAAAACTGCTTGCTGTCTGGGGTACGTCTTGAATGACCTGAGGGTGATTACTTTTTCAGCAAATTTCAGTTTTTGCATGAACTACTCCTTTAATGCATCACTTGTTTCTCCTAGAAAGCAATGAAATGCATCAGCAGCTGAGTGGGGAATAACATGCATTGATGAAGTGCTCAAAACAAGACCAGGAACATGTCAAACATGCAACTTGAGCAATATAGCTATCCCCTGGTGGATGTTATAGGGATTGAGGACCAAAAGCATGAGATGGCTGCAGAATCGTGCTTTTTAAAGGTGTGACATCAATTCAGATTGTCAAAATGACTCACTTTTTTCTTTTCTTCCAGGACAATTTAGAGAAAGGCATGTTCTGTGCTGGCAAAATGGAGAAAGAACCGGATCTCTGGGAGCACATGGAGATTGGGTTTCAGAGGCTCATGCTCACTGCAATGTAGACTGTAGAGCTGGGACACAAGCACACAATCAGGTACAGAGTGATGAATTTCAGCACAAACACGTACACATGCAATTATTCTTACAGCTGCTCTAAGCAATTTCTGTGCCACTGGTGTCACCAAACCACACGGCAAAATAACTTGATTCTTCTTAGGTTTTTCTGAAGCAAATTGCTTACAGGAACAAGGGAGAAGGCTCCGTACATGCCTCTGTAGATATGACTCGGGTGTATGCAAGTATGAGATTATCTTCAAGTACAGTACATTTATCCGCCAAGTGAAAACGGTTAGACTCGTCATTTAGGACAGTAATAACACACAAGCCACATGATACTCATGCTTAAATGGTGCAGAACGAGAACAAAAGTTGAATTTCAAAGGATGGCATTAAAAACCGGAGTAATGATGCTGAAAATTCAGCAGTGCATCACAGAAATAAATTACAAATTAAAATATATTCAAACAGAAAAAAATGGTTTTCAATTCTAAAAATGTTTTTTTATTTTTTTATCTATTGTTAATCAAATAAACGCAGCCTTGGTGAGAAAAAGAGACTTATTTCATAAATATTAAGTATGATTTTAAAACGGGAAATTACCACTTTGAGTCAAATTGCTTGCATTTAGATGCATCTTCTGTTCAAGCAGTGTCAGTCTGCACATGAGAACAGAGAGTCCCTGAACGTGTCTTTGTGCGGTGTGAGGATGGCTGTGTAAACTGTGTGTGTTTGAGGATCACACTGCAGTGCCGGGTGATGAATGGAGGGACGGAGGAAATTCGTTGCTCAGGTAACCAGACGGCTGCCGTTTCCCTGCGTGGGCAGATACAGACACGATCTGCTGCGATGCAAAGCAGGAACGCCTCATCTGGCAATTACAGCATGCAGCACGGAGCGACAGGCCATAGGAACTTTATTAAAGTTACACAAATGTCTCATATTTCTCTCGGTAGACCAGACTCATTCCCTCTGTAGATCAAATCCATCTCTCATCTCAAACCCAGCAATTTAAAAACTCCCAAACCTATTTACTCCTCTCGTTTAAAATATTGGTTGAGTCTCTTAAAGAAATGCTGGGTCATGTTTCACTCTTAAAAGTAATTTTTATAGAAGTCCCTCCTGCAAAATCATGTTATTTTTATTAGGGCAGTCACAAAATTTTAATAAATTCACCAAAAATTACAACAAATGTACTTTACTATTTATATATAATTAGTGCTGTTAATCGCGATTAATCGTATCCAAAATAAAAGTTTTTGTTATACATAATATATGTGTGTTTACTGTAGTATATATAAAAACAAACGCATGCATATATTTAAGAAAAATATTTTGTTTTAAATATATTTATATAGAATATAAAAATAAGAATATATATATTTATAAACATGTAAAAATATATATAAAATGTATGTGTGTGTGTGTGTGTGCATATATGAAAATAAATGAATATAATAATAAATTACTAGTAGATTTAACTTGTATATATAATTTAAATACATTAGAATAATTATATTTAATATAATTTATATTTTATTTAAATATATAAATATCAACTACTATATTTTAAAATATCTACAAATATTTATTCTTTTTTTTAATTACTGGAGTGAGCATTGTATATATGTATATC
The DNA here is from genome assembly GCF_003368295.1 of Carassius auratus. Lineage (NCBI taxonomy): Eukaryota > Metazoa > Chordata > Actinopteri > Cypriniformes > Cyprinidae > Carassius > Carassius auratus. The sequence goes on along the minus strand of NC_039246.1, from coordinate 27,971,663 downwards.
ATTTAAATTCTTTTCATTTCTGATTTTGGTGTGAAGTATTTCTCAAGCTTTCATCACACCTGCAGCTGTTTGTATTTGTATTTTTCAATATCTGTTCACACTGGTAAGCGGAATATCAAATGACACCGATTATTTTCAGCAAACATGTTGTGGTTTAGAAGACGCAGTGATTGCAGAATGATGAGTGTTTATAATCCACTTTCCCACATGATGCAACGTGGTTTTATTATTCAGCAGATTAGAAACCGAGTAAGAAGTGTTAGTTGATATCCTCCTCTGACAGTCATGACTGATGTGTCTTTATTCGTCTTAATAGATTTGACAGGAAGCAGATCATCCCTGCGATCCCCTTCCTAATAAAACAGAGAAAGAGGAAGGGGAAACTTGTCCAGTAAGCACTCATTGATCTCTGTTTGATTGTGATCAGCAGTGATGTATGTGCGGCTCGCAGACAGGAAGTGGGCGGGTTAATCGCTTGACTCCTGTTGCTGATTGGTCTGTGGCTATAAGGTGCTTTATTGAGTTATTATTGACTCTTGATTGTACAGGTCGGCATGCAGCTTGAACTGATGAAGGTGAACTTGATAAATAAAGGCTCTTGCATGCATACTAAAAAATAAGATGTAGATATATGTGATGCAAAAATGTTGCAATTAATTGCATTTATCAAATGATTCATTTATTGACAAGAAATCAATGCATTTGAAAAAATAATAAATAACCGTTGCATGCATCTTTAGCGTTTTGCATGCATTTGTGTTGAGATGAACCTCTGATGTTAGAGAGACTAGAACATTCTCCAGAAATATTATTCTTAATGCAATAAAAGAGCAACTTTCTGTTGACTTTGCTAATATCTAAGCGGATTAAATGAAATCCCCCTCCTCCTCGTTAAATAACTCATTTGGGAGGAAAGATCACGTTATTGAGTTCCAATGTCAGGCTCGGGGTTTCCATGGAAATTAATGCACAATCCGTGTGCATCTAAGTATTTAAATTTATAAGAGCTAATATATTCTGATTAATAATGCATGCGATTCATAAGCAGTAGCTCGGAGAAGGTGCTCAAAGTTTAAAGCAGTGTTTAAAGAGATTGAAGTTTTTATTGTCTGTAATCCGGAGGATTATGTGGGCAGCGCTGAGGTTAGATTAGAGATTACAGCTGTGTAATCCAGCTCTGTTTAATAACACTTCATGCTCTCAGTAATGGGATATTAGGATCTCCTCTGTGTGCACTGAATCATTGTACGGTTTCAGCAGCACAGTATTCATATACTGTACGTTTTATTAGGTTGCATGTTTTTTTCTTCTTCCTTGTTCAAGGTTATTATTAGGATGTGGATGTCACATAACCTGCCCATGGATTTGTGCCAAAAACAAGAACAAACTGTTTATTATCAAATGTTTTGTTACAGTAGAAATGAGCCGAATCATGAGAGGTATCTGCTTTTTCACTGGAGGAAGCAATATCATGGATTATGGACTTTACAAGAAACCACAAAGGAACATAACGCAGCTATCAGTAAATCACTGTTTACATGGAGCAACACACAGAAATCACATCGGCAGAAGTCCGTTCACCTAGAACCGAAGTTGCACCTCAAAACAAGTTTTTAATGAATAATTCACGCAGGTGCACGAACTGAAAACATATAACCTCAGGCACACTTGCATTACTAACTGAGTTCTGCTTGTTCTGATGAGTCGAAGCGATTGTGTGCATGTCACTGATGCTGTTTATGAGACGTCCTTTAATAGATCTGTGTGTGTGTGTGTGTGTGTTCAGCGTTTTAAACTCTCAGTTTGACTTGGTTTTTTCCGGATCAGTGCAAAACAGCAGATTTCTGAGCACATGCAGTGAAATATGCAAAGCAACAACCGCCTCGTGGTTTTAATATTTGAACCGCTTCGAGGGGTTTTTCAATCACCACACACACACACACACACACACACACGTTTCTTTCCAAAAGTGCTAATTATTCAGAATCTGGCATCACATGGATGCGCTCGACGGCCTGCGGATTGTTTTTTGGCTGAGAGAAGATTCAAAGTTTTGAGGATTTTGGCATAAATCTTTGTGAAGTTTTCACCCGTCCTGTCATTATCCAACTTACTTTTAACAACAAGAGAAAGCAAAGCAGTGTGTGTGTGTGTGTGTGTGTGTTAGCTTGGAGTTCAATTTGATTTCCTCTGACTTTGTTTCTGAAGCACACGGCGGATCATGAGCACCTCGGCGCATACACGTTTACAAAGAAAAGCAAATTACGTCAGACAGCGGGAAAATGCAGCAATTTATTTATCATTACAACCATTGTACTGAATTATGCAAAACTATTAGCTCGTGTTCCTGCGGTTTGTGAGCTCTGAAGCCATCGTGTACTACATTAATGAGATTCTGAGCTCAAAAAGACAAACATGGACTCGTGAATACATGCGAGAGACGGAAAGACATGCATTGGTGGAGAGAGAGAGAGAGTTCAGACTCATTTCTGATTTGATTAGATGTGTCTGAAGATGTCACGCACACAGTTACACGGTTAGACTAATGGATTATACTACTTTATTCAGATTAATATTAATTAATATTTATTAAGCATCAGTGTCTTTTATGAAGACACTTGAGGCTGTTCATTACAGTGATTTGGTCAAGGTCTCTGGGTTAAGATCACTTACCCGCCGTAATACACACACGCTCTCAAGAGGCACGGTGTTATTCTCAAGGGAAGTTGGTGCTGTGTGTGTTGCATTGTGGGTAAACTGTGCGGCATTGTAAATAAGACTTAAAATTTTTAAATATGTAAAAATTCAATAATATAAAAATACATTAAAAATGTTATATAAAAAATTACAAAATATATTTTCAGTTTGTAAATGAATATTTTTTATATTTTATATTATTGACGTATATATTTTTTATTACAAATTGTTCGGACTTGATTTGAGATCTGAGTAATGTTCTAGATGTTTTTAACAATCAGTCTATACTGATCTTAACAATTACGTTAATAATGAAAAATATATATTTTATTATATTTAATTTTTTTAATAATTATTACATTTTATTTCTATAAATAAAATTGTTTATTTAAATATTTAAAAAAATTAAAAATATATAAAACACATTAAATTCCTTGTTTAACTAATTTTATTGTTTTTGTTACTTTTTTGCTACTTGGTGTACAATAAAATAAATGTAACATTAAATATTTTATTTAGTTATAAATTAGTGCAAAGTAAATTTATATAAAAATAAGCTTCTGTTTGGATCTATTAACAAAAAAATAAAAAATAAAAAATAAATAAAAATAAATAAATATATATATATATATATATATATATATATATATATATATATATATATATTCTTTTTTGTTTGCTTGTTTTTTAGAGTCGTTAAATAAAAATAGTTTTTTTTAATCCTTTTCTTTTGCACAGACATAAGTGAATAAAATAGATTTTTTTTAGTGAGTATGCAAGGGGAAATTAATTTAAAACAATTTATGCTGTCAAAAGCAGTAATTACAGTAGGCTATTTTTATTTTCATCCTTTTGTTTTGCATTGACCCATAAAAGTTTTTGATAAGCATAAGAAAGCAGCACAAATACAGATAAAGCATGACTTTGCACAATGTGAGTGAAGCCGGACGGACGGATGCTGACGTGAAACAGTCGTGCTTCATCACTGAGTTTGTGTCGATGCATGTGAATGTGTGCAGAGAGAACGTGGAGATTTCGTTTGGTTTCATCAGACGCACTCAAAGGCTGCGGGAGAACGGCTTGCTTGCAAATAACAGAAGGCCGTATTCAGATCAGAGACTCGTGTGACGCGACCTCGTGCTCTCTGGGCTTTCCTCAAGAAGAAGAGAAGTGAAGAAACACAGAGAAGGAAAGGGAGATGGAGGGATGCAGATAGAAGTGTGTTATTCATGAGCAGGAAATGAGAAGAGGAAGGAGAGAGGTGTTTCTGCAGGTGTTGAGAGCGTCTCTGTCCCTCACTGACTCTATTAATATTTCATACTCAAGTGATTGTCTTCATGCGCCGGGTTTTTCTCTCTTGGTAGGAACACAGATGGATTTTCCAGATGACTTTATTACAGATGTTTCGTTTAGCGCTTCCTTCTACGAGTCGTTCAGTGTAACTCTTTGTGTTTTAACCTTTACAGCTAATAAGTCCAGCTTTGTGTTCACATGATGGCTAAACATTAACATCTGTGTGTTTGTGTGTATACAGCTTTTAACCCTATAAAGCCTGTATTGTTCAACTAAATGATCAACATCAAAACTTTGCTGTTAAACCTGTTGCACACAATCTGCTTCACTCCTTCGGACTTTTTACAAACGTCCTGTTTCAGTTCATGCTTTTTTTTTGCATTCATATCAGATTTATATCAGATTTATATCAATGAAACGTGAGTTTAAAATCAGTAATATCTCCAGATGAACTCTTTCTGGACTGAAGCTTATTTATCATTAGATGTCAGTATCGGTTAGAAAGATCTCACTGATTTAGATTACAAGCAAGAAGCAACAGAATTTCATCATATAAATATCATATTTTTTTCTCTGAATAAAATGTTTCTGTTTTTACTTCATTCTTTAAGACTATACGAGCCACAAAAGCCTGATATATCAAATACATCCCACAATAAAAGTTATTTTTTAGACTAATATATAATATATTATAGAATGTTATACTTTTCTGTTTTATTTTTAAATTAAAATATTTAATGATATATTGATTTTAAAATATGCAATGTAATATATATATATATTGTATTACAGTAATTAATTCCAGTGATTATTTAGAAACATTTAAATAGTTGCATGGTGCAAAAAATCTCATTAATTAAAAAAAGTAATTTTCTTTATTCTTAAGTTTATCATTATTCTTAATGTTGATTGTCATTATGCTCTAATTACTGTAATTCTTTGTATTACAGTAATATATATAAATTATTTTTTTATTTCTTTTTTTGACTATAACTTCATATCTCTCTTTTGTGCAGAGATTATTTCTATCGTGTGTGAGTGTGTGTGCGTGCATGTGTGTGTGTGTGTGTGTGTGCGTGCGTGCGTGTGCGTGTGTGTGCTGCAGGTGTTGGATTGTTGCTGTTTTCAGACAGAAGACTTGATTTATTTGTTCCAGAGTAAGCTGAAAGAAATGCATTTACACCAGACAATCTTCTCATGTGTTATACGGCTGGTCTGTGTGTCGAGGGAAACTTCATTGAGTGAAAAGTGCCCGAGTTTAATTTCACGCAGCAGACAGAATATATTCTGTTTCCTTTCATACTTTTATCAGACAGCTCTCTCTCTCTCTCTCTCTCTCTCTCTCAGCATCTCTCTTTCTCTCTCGTCCCTGGAATGACCTTGTATTAATGAGAGTGTGATCAGGAGTCAGCTGGGCTTTCAGCTCGCGGCAAATACACAAACAATCCCTCCCTCCACACACACACACACACACACACACACACACACACACACACACACACACACACACTCAGTCCGTCGCTCTCACAGACACCATTAGCACGGCTCTGTAGTGGAAACAGAAAGCTAGAGATAAAGAGAGAGAGACAGGAGGATCAAAAGAGAACAAAGAGGGCAAACAGGTGGAATTAGGAACTCTTCTTCAGACGACAGGTACGTAACTTTAAACCTCCTTCTCCAAGCTCAGAGCCGCTGTAAAGCTGAGTTCACAACTTCTGCGCTCATTTAGAGCCAAACAAGGTCTTTTCTCAAGTGTTTTCTTGGTGAAGGCTTGAGCAAATGTCTCCTCAGATCCTGAAATACAAAAAAAATAAAGAATAATGCAAATTAAAGTTTTTCCAAAAGTCTTTCTCCTCTGGTTGGAGAGCTTTACTGAAGGTTATGAGCTCAGTCTCAAGAAAATATGTCCAAGTGACATTTCGCTGTCTTATAGTTTTCATAAAAAGCATATTTTTATGTTTTATGGATTTAAGCATGCATCATTATTCTGAATGTTGTTTTTCATTAGATTGTAATTACCATCATTTTTTATATTACGGTAGAAATTCTGTTAAAGTTTTAAATTTTTTTAGTTTTTTTTATGTATTTGTAAATATAAAATGTTATTTTTTCTTATTATATTTAATTATATTATATTACATTTTTTTGCCATTGCATTATATGTGATTTTTTCATATTTAAAAAATATTATTTAATATTAGATTAAATTACACGTATTGCAAATTATTTGGAAATATGTTTATTTCAATGTCTTAAATTGAAATACTTATTATTTGTTTTAAATAAATACAATATAATACACATTTAAAACAATTGTGAGAATTGTCTATTATTACTGTAATATTGTAATTGTCTTTGTATTACAGTAATACAAATAATTTTTTAAATTTACATTTTGTTTTTAAATTTAGATATTTAATATTATATATTGTTTAAAATATATTATATGATATACATATATTCGCATTAAAGTGATGAGAATTAAGGAATGTCTGAAAATAACGTCAGAATGCAAACAATGCAGAAATGCTCTATTATTGCAGAAAATAATGATAATTTGTTTTTGTCTTTTTGGAGTGAAATGATATGTTTCGTGAGATTGATCAGTCGATGTTTCTCGCGTCTCGGTCAGATGATGTAAATGACATTGTTATGCAAGAAAGCATGCATTTCCTGTTTAAACTTCAAAGCGTCTCCTTTGAAAAGCATTTAAACGGGTTCGCCGTGGTCCACCTTTTATCTGTCCGGCCCACATCTGTGCGGGACGAGAGACAGAGAGAGAGAGAGAGAGAGAGAGAGAGAGTTTTACCTTCCTCCTCATCAACACACATCTCATGCTCCTCTTCTCCTCTCCTCTCGATGACAGGTGAAACCTGCGTCTTCTTTTGAGAACATCTTGTGTGTGTGTGTGTGTGTGTGTGTGTACCGTCTGCATTCAGACTTCTGCGTGTAGTGCATGTGTGTGTGTGTGTTTGAGAGAGGCCGTTTTTCCCAGGGTGGTGTGTGAAGTGGGTCGTTCCTGACTGGAATGAGAATAAGCGGGTGTCGTGTGACCCTGTGAGCTATACGCTGTTGCTATAGTTCAGAACGAGTCCTGCTCAGATGAAGCGTCAGGACGAGGAATGATCCTTTATTAGGAGACGTGACTCACTGTTACAGTTTTCTGATGATGGATCCTTCCCAGCACATACAGAGAGGAAAAGTAAAGCTTCTTTATTAGCTTTCCATAGAGAAGCTTTAACATCCATGGACTCTTTATGATCCACAAAAGCTTCTTTATGTGGGAGAAGGTGCCTCTCTGCCTCAAAAACAAAAAGTGATGTCACTGAGACTTTAAATCTTAACATTTTGACCTGTTCTCACAATTGGACGTCTTTTCTCACAGTTTGGGAGTTTATATCTCATAGTTTGGACTTCTTTTTGTCACACATCTCAGTCTTTTTTTCTCAAAATTTGCCACTTTATATCTCACAACTGGAACTTTTTTTGTTTCTTTTCAGAATTGCTCGTTTTTATCTCACAGTTCTGACATTTGTGTTAGAAATGCGAGTTTAAATCTTACAATTTCTCTCAGAATTATATAAATGAAAAATAAAAGTACGTATGATTTGTTTATATCTCATAGATTAGACTTTTCTCTCAGAATTCAGAATTTATTTTTTGCATTTAAG
>NC_039246.1:27954002-27961502 GCF_003368295.1 Carassius auratus | reverse complement strand
ATATTATAAGTTAAAATAACTATTTTCTATCTGAATACACGTTAAACTATAATTTATTCCTCTGATGTAAAGCTGAAATTATGAAGATGATGTTTTTCAGGATTCTTTGATGAATAGAAACGTCAAAAGAACAGCATTTATTTGAAGCAGAAATCTTTTGTAACATTATAAATGTTTTTAATAAAAGTATTAATTTCTTTTAAGAACTCCAACACAAAAATGATTACGTTTCCAACATCGATAATTATAGATTTTCTAGTTATGGCTCCTGGTGGTGGAAATAAAATGCAATCATCCTCAGGCTCCTTGGGTTGTTGATCTGAGATGACTGGGATCTGATTATTGATCTCCTGCACACGATCAGATCAGAGCACACTCTCTCTCTCTCTCTCTCTCTCTCGCTCTCTCTCCCACTCTCTCTCTCTCTGTGTCTCTCTCTCTCTCTCTCTCTCTCTCTCTCTCTCCCTGTGGGAGCGCTGGCTTGTTTGTGTTTGTCTAATGAAGTGAGATGATTGTCTCTCGGTGTGAAGTCCCCCGAGATGGAAAGAAAAGAAGCCGTGAAGTAAGTGAAGTGATTGACAGATTGAGTGACTGTTAATGAACACACATTAGGTCTGTTAAAAACAGAAACCAGGAGGAAATCAGCCCAAAGAGAAAGGCTAGAAACATTATTACATAGTGGTCTATGAGGACCAGTAGTCAAATAAAACCATAAAAACCTTTAAAATTATTATTATTTTACTGAAATAAAATATTATAGATATATAATATTATATATAAACTACAGAATATTTCTCTGTAATTTATTTATGAATTTTACTGGCAATTTCTGAGTTGTAAAACTAATGAAAGTTAATAAAACGTAGGTAGACATAATAAACAAAATAAACAAAAACTAATAAAAATTACAAAAACTTTAAACTGTTGACTTTGAAATCCGAATGAAAACAGAATATAAATTATTACAAAAATATTATCTGAAATTAAATTAATATTGGTGGTGATGTATTTTGTAGCACAAGCCGGAAGAAACATTATTTCTACCAGTGATGTGGTTGTGGGCGGGGCTAATTCTTTATCTGACCAATGACAGACGAGGGAGTGTTTCAGAAACCCGATCCTTTTGGTGATGCTGGAGTGCCACAGAAGAGCAGCTCAGCTTTTATTAAAAACCTTGTTTTGTTATATCATCTTGTTGGTTTGTGGTAAACCACATTCTGTGAAACTGGTGTGTTTTCCTCCGATTCCATCGGATAAACTTCAGAAGAAAGCAGGATGTTCAGTGATCATTAAAAGAGTAGAGGCTTTATTCCACCAATGACTGACTGGATCATGAAAAGTGGGCGTTACATGTGAAGGGGCGGGGCTTGAATTAAGTACAAAGGATGTCAGCATAAAAACTCCAAAAAAGAGGAAACATTTTAAAAATCAAGCATCAAAACATTTTTTTTTAGCAATGCCACAGAAGAACCACGTTTGGTTCCCCGAGGAATCTTTCAGTGATCAGTTGTCAAAAGAACCGTTTTGTCTTAGTGTGAAGAACGTTTTAATAATCTAAAGAACCTTTTTCCAATATTGTGAACTGATGTTGAAGGCTCTTAATGGCTCCATTGATTCTAATAAAGATCTGTATTTTTAAGAGTGTGTAGGTGGAGAAACATTGAGTTTCCTGAAAGTAGCTGACAGTGTGTGTGTGTGTGTGTGTGTGTGTGTGTGTGTGTGTGTGTGTGTGTGTGTGTGTGTATGGGGGGTGGACAGAGTGTGTGTAATCTCAGGGCTAATAGGGCGACGCAGTGGGCCAGAATAAGTGTTTAATGGGGTGTTGTGTCCCGGTTGACTCACGCTCACGTCATGCACATCTCACCTTAAGAGCTTCTGTAGTGAACACAGATAATAATAGACACTCTGCTTTAATGTTGCAGCCCACAGTTATTTTTATTGTCTCTGTCTTTTCACACAAACTTCTCCGAGGACTTCGAGTCATCGCGGCTGACACCTAATTAAAGAAGCCGGGACGTGAGCTCTGGGGAAATTATGGATTATACCCAATCAGTTTGAGTGTTGATTTGATGGGCTTTTGCATCATCAATACCTGGAGCACGTAAATAATTATGATTGATGGTTTGTGTCTGAAAGAAGAGGTCAGCCATGTGTCTGTCATCATCTGAGTCTGCAGTGGACACAGAGGACATTTGGAGCTGGATCTGAGCTTCATGATACAAAAAGGACAATTAAATTAGAATAAAAATAGTCCATATAACTCGTATTTTAGCATTTTAGCTCATGGAAATAATGAAAAATAATTTTATGAAAATAAATAAGTAAGTGTTCAAAAAAATAATAAAATTGGGGTTATTTGCTAGTAGATCCAAAATGACAAAAAAGTATAGAAAAACTGTAAAAAAAAAAAAAAATAGATAAATGAATTATAAAAAGTTAAACAAAAAACGAAAATGAAATATTACATTAAACAATAAATAAATAAATAAATATGAAAATAAATAAATAAATACAAAAATATATTTGATACTCAATATTTTAAACATTATTAAAATAAATGGATACATGTTAGAAAAGTTTCAAATAAATAATTACTAAAGAATTAAATTGAAAACAAAAAACAAGGAAAATGTGATCAAAATAAACAATAAAAACAGATTCATACAAATAAATAAACATTAGATAATATCTAAAATATTTAAACAAATAACAATGGATTTAAATAAATAATGCTACAGTACTTCACTCAGTACTAAAAAATATCAAAACATTTTCCAAATAACATTTTACACAATATTACTAATTACAAAGTTACTTATTTTCACAATTTTTTATTTTATTTTAAATTGGATCTTTGAATACGTTACAATAGATCCCTTCTACATTTTTAGATAGGGGTCACTTGCATGAAGCGAATCATATTTGGGGGTCCATGGCATCTAAAAGACTGAAACCCTTGTTCTAACTACTGTATATTCCAAGCCTTCTGAAGTCACCCGAGATTAAAGAACCAAAGCATTAGTGGATATTTCTAGTGAATAATGGCTTTTAATGACACATATAGACTCCTCTAATGCAGAGCTTTCATTGTATTACAATACTCTCCCACACAAACACACACCAGGCTCTACAGAGCGAGTAAAGGATGCCAAACTCTTCATTTCTGGCTCTTGACGTCACGGTGCATTTAACTTGATTTTAAAAGGCGCTCGACGGCTGGTGTGGCTAATCTGAGCGATTATAAGATCTCATCCTCTCGTGGGATTAAAGTGGAGCTGTGTTGGCTGGCGTCTTCACAAACAGACGGCGAGGAAGACGAGGGCTTTTGGAAAGTTTAATGAGGGCGAGTCCACCTACAAACTCAACTGTAGCCGTTCACGAACAAGCGCAGGTCTGTAAATAAAGCAGGAGATCTCGGTCTCTCTCTGTTTCTGACTTCTGAGAGCAGATGGAGTTAGAAGAAGCTGCTGTGGGATAAGAGCAGCGACCTCGGCCTCACCGTGTGTGTGTGTGTTGTTGTTGTGTGTGTGTGTGTTCACAGAGCGCGCTGTACTTTAAAGAGCACACCCACTCCTTCTCTCCCTTAATGTCACTTGCTTTCTTCTACTTCACACCCTCCAAGTGCTGACCAAAAATAACACAACTCCTCCGTTAATATTCGGCTGACTGTGAAAGTCCAGCATCCCAAACAACATAAAACCAGCCGAGAGAAAGCCATCATGACAAATATCATTACAAACGTTGCTCTTAACCATCAACCAGTGTTGGGGGAGTTAACATTAACAAAACACCAGAATAGACATTTGGAAGGGCGTCAGTAGAAAGCATGCTAAAAAAAAAAAAACATTCTTTAAAAGAATCACTATATGTAGAGATAAAAATTGTGTAAATGTTGAAATAAATAATAGAAACCGATAAATAAAAAGAAGATTAAACTAGATAAATAAAAAATAAAAAATGAAGACTTACTGCTCCTAATTATTAAAAGTAGATTTAAGTAATGTTTTCCAGTTTTGCATTCCTTATTACTTTCTAACTAGTTAAACAATACAAGGATAGACATAAAATGCTCTTCAAATGCATAATATATGTTTGCATGCATTATTCTTGAACTCAGACGTTTACCTTAAAAACAGATTTACATTTTAATGTTAAATCCACTAATTGTTCTATCGACTAATCTATTCATCTTTAAAATATGTAATGCAATTACATCAGAACCAACTGAAAGTAAACTTCAGAGTGATCCCTTAAAAGTAATTCAGTTACAGTAATTCATTGATGACAAGTCTGCGCTTTTAATGCAGACTTTTTTTAAATTTTTGGGGATTATGTGAGTGGCATGTGTTGGGTTTTACAGTAATATGTAGATACGGTATTTGTTCTTGTTTTGGGCCTTTGGGCTGGTGTTGTTCCACAGACCTGGCAACCCTGTCCAGTAGTGTCTGATATTTCACCAGGATTTAATGGTTTTAACTTGGCCACCAAGAGAAAGCAAGATATTACCAGTAGAGACCCGCTGGGACCAGTACAGTTCCCATTATAACCAATTCTGGTTTTGTTCAGCAGAGTTTGAACATGCATCTGTTGAATCTCACGTCTTTAACACGTACAATGATTGATCAAGGTTAAACTTTCTTTTATTTGTCACATTCATCCTCGGTCCACAGTGTAAAGTCACCCTTCATTTATAATGTGTTACAGTTGAGATGGATTTAAAGCAACATCACAGTATGAGATAGTAATATAATCAATGCAAACTTAAAAAAATATAGTAGAAAGATGCAGTATACACGATTAAGAATACATAGAGACTATCTAATATATACATTAGATATAAGTGTGCATTTATATATATATATACCACATTAATACCATGTTTTGTGCACATACCAGATATTTTTCTATGTTATTACAATAAACAGGTGTAAGTTTATTGCCATACATGTTTATCAGGTGTGTGTGTGTGTGTGTGTGTGTGTTAGTACTGTATACTTGGAGATTGTTGAATTTCTAATTGAGCTAAATAAAACTATACGGAGGCCGCTGAGAAAAACTCTTCTTGAGTGCAATCAAACATGAAGAATACTGTCAGCTGAGCTCTTTCGTCTGGAGGTGTGTGTGTGTGTGTGTGTGTGTGTGTGGGCTAGAGAGAAACCCTGACAAGCTCAATAAACTCTAATAAGAGATGCATTTCTCTGAATTTCAGGAATTGCATTTCTTTGGCTCTTTGTTTGTTTGTAGATTGTGGGTTTGTGATGAATGTTTCTGCTTGATTTGAGGAAACTCTCTGAGAGACCCTGCGTTTACTCCTACACTCTCAGAAAAAAGGTACAAAAGCTCTGTCACTGGGGCGGTACCTTTTCAAAAGGCACACTTTTGTACCTTTTAGGTATTAATATGTACAGTTTAGGTACTAATTTGTACCTTTAAGTTACCAATGTGGACTCTTTAGGTTAAAAGGTGTGCTTTTTGAAAAGATTTCACCCCAGTGACAGCTTTTGTACCTTTTTTCTGAGAGTGTTAAAATCCGGTCCTTCAGCATTGCTAAGGATATAAAATATAATATATAATTTATATAATAATATAAAAATGGACAGGCTACTGTTTCTGCTTCCTTTGGGGACTTACTGCGCCCGTGTCATAAGTCATTTTCATTTTGTTTAACTATAAACTAAATATAGTAAATATATAAATAAAATAATCAAAAATGATATATAAAAAAAAAAAAAAAAAAAATTATGACAAAAACTTTCACAAATTTGACAAATTTAGCAATACAAAAACATTTTTTTATTTTATTTTTAATTAGTATATGACTCAACATCTTTAAAATTGATCCAAGTTTAAAATCCAATTTATTATAAACTGTCAGTTTCAATTTGTAATAATTTTTATCTGTAATTTGAGACTCAGTGGTTATGTAAAATCATTTATTGTGTAATGATTGTTAACTTAACCTGAAACTAAAATCATAAAAAAATAAAGTACTTAAAATAAAATTAAAAAATTAACTGATATTTTTTATTAATATATATATATATATATATATATATATATATATATATATATATATATAAATGACAAAATAATGAATACTTCAAGCTGAAAATAAAATGAAAATTAAAAATGAAATAAAAAATATTTTCAAAATTTGCCAAATATTGTGTAGTGAATTAGTGAACAATTGTGGAGTGATTTCAGACGCGTGAAGTGTACCTGGATAAAGCCAGGTGTTCTGGAGTACAGGTGTGAATACTTCTCTCTCTGTTCTCTGTTCACTGATCAACACCGTGGGGACGGGCATGAATCATTTTACATCACCAAAATAAATCTTTCAGTAGCCCTGAACGCAGGCCGTGTTTTAAAGATGAGGAGGTGAGGGATGTGGGTGGAGGTGTTAATGATGGAGCCGCTGCTCTGTTTAGGATGTAATTGCTTTGTTCACGCACCTGCTTTCAGATGCACCATCAGTCATCAGCCCCAGAAACACTCACAAGACAATCCAAGACGTAACGTCTTAATAATCCTGCTGTGGGACATTAGTTATTTAGATAGATGTCAAAACAGAAGCGCATCCCTGAATAATTCCTGTTGGTTTTAAATATTCTAAATGAAGAATTTGCATTATGCCACAATACATATTTGTTACTTCCTACTACTTTTTTATGTTTTAAGGTTCTTTTTCTTTAAAAAAATAAAATATTTTTTTTAAAAAATCAAGAAATTTTTTAATAATGTGAAATATTTAAACAATTTCAATTAGCTGTTTTCTATGTGAATCTGTGTTAAACTGTAATTTATTTCTGTGATCAAAGTTGTATTTTCAGCATCATTCCTCCAGTCTTCAGTGTCACATGATCTTCAGAAATCATGAAGATATGATGATTTACTGCTCGAGAAACATTTCTGATTATTATCAGTGCTGAACACAGTTGTGCTGCACAATATTTTTGTGGAAACTAATATGATACCATTCAAATGTTTGTGTTCAGTAATATAAAAAAAGAAAGAGAGAGAGAGAAATGTAATGTATAATAGTAAAGACATTTAAAATGTTACACAATATTCCATTTCAAATAAATGCTGCTCTTTTGAACTTTCTATTCATCAAAGAATCCTGAAAAATGATTTTAACAAAAATATGACGCATCACAGCTGTTTTCAACACTGATAAAATGATTTCTGAAGATCACGTGACACTGAACACTGGAGGAATGATGCTGAAAATACACAGCAATAAATAACATTTGAACATATATTCATATGGAAAACAGCTAATTTAAACTGGAAAAATATTTCATAATTTTACAGTTTTTACTGTATTTTTGCAGCCTTGCTGAGCAGAAGAAACTTCTTTCAAAAGCATCCACGACTGTTGTGCAGTAGTATATAGTGCATAGAGCAGACAGTGTGTTGTTTGGGGTCGAGTGAGGCGAGGCGAGGCGAGGCGAGGCGGCTCATCTTTGGTGGCGTTGTGCTTCCTGACATGTCCTGAAA
>NC_039246.1:27866502-27949002 GCF_003368295.1 Carassius auratus | reverse complement strand
CTATATATTACGCTTTCAGCCCACATTGCTCTATATTACCTCTCAATGCACTAAATTATCCACCAATAATATCACCACAAATTACTCTATATTTCTCTGTATCACCCCAGATTGATCTAAATTTCCCCTTGCTACTCTACAGTATATTATCCCCTGTGCTTTATATTACCCTCTAAACTATAATTTTCCACACTGCTCTTTCTCTTCTATTCTAACTGCTCTATATTTATGCCATGTATTACTCTGTACTGCCCTATATCATATCACCCATGTTGATCTATATCACCCATGGCGCTCTGTATTACTCTAAGGTGCTCTGTCACCCATGCCGCTCTGTATTACTCCATGTTGCGCTGTATCACCCATGCCACTCTGTATTACTCCATGTTGCGCTGTATCACCCATGCCGCTCTGTATGACTCCATGTTGCGCTGTATCACCCATGCCGCTCTGTATTACTCCAAGGTGCTCTTTATCACCCATGCCGCTCTGTATGACTCCATGTTGCGCTGTATCACCCATGCCGCTCTGTATTACTCCAAGGTGCTCTTTATCACCCATGCCACTCTGTATGACTCCATGTTGCGCTGTATCACCCATGCCGCTCTGTATTACTCCAAGGTGCTCTTTATCACCCATGCCGCTCTGTATGACTCCATGTTGCGCTGTATCACCCATGCCGCTCTGTATTACTCCATGTTGCGCTGTATCACCCATGCCGCTCTGTATTACTCCAAGGTGCTCTTTATCACCCATGCCGCTCTGTATGACTCCATGTTGCGCTGTATCACCCATGCCGCTCTGTATTACTCCAAGGTGCTCTTTATCACCCATGCCACTCTGTATGACTCCATGTTGCGCTGTATCACCCATGCCGCTCTGTATTACTCCAAGGTGCTCTTTATCACCCATGCCGCTCTGTATGACTCCATGTTGCGCTGTATCACCCATGCCGCTCTGTATTACTCCAAGGTGCTCTTTATCACCCATGCCACTCTGTATGACTCCATGTTGCTCTATATCACCCATGCCGCTCTGTATGACTCCATGTTGCTCTATATCACCCATGCCGCTCTGTATTACTCCATGCTGTTCTAAATCACCCATGCCGCTCTGTATTACTCCAAGGTGATTTATATCATCCATGCTGCTCTGTATGACTCCATGTTGCTCTATATCACCCATGCCGCTCTGTATTACCCCATACTGCTCTATATTACTCTGTGCTGCTCTATATCACCCATGCTGCTCTGTATCACCCCATACTGCTCTATATCACCCATGCCGCTCTATATTACCCCATACTGCTCTATATTACTCTGTGCTGCTCTAAATCACCCATGCTCCTCTATATCACCCATGCCGCTCTATATTACCCCATACTGCTCTATATTACTCTGTGCTGCTCTAAATCACCCATGCTCCTCTATATCACCCATGCCGCTCTATATTACCCCATACTGCTCTATATTACTCTGTGCTGCTCTATATCACCCATGCTGCTCTATATCACCCCATACTGCTCTATATCACCCATGCCGCTCTATATTACCCCATACTGCTCTATATTACTCTGTGCTGCTCTAAATCACCCATGCTCCTCTATATCACCCATGCCGCTCTATATTACCCCATACTGCTCTATATTACTCTGTGCTGCTCTATATCACCCATGCTCCTCTATATCACCCATGCCGCTCTATATTACCCCATACTGCTCTATATTACTCTGTGCTGCTCTATATCACCCCATACTGCTCTATATCACCCATGCCGCTCTATATTACCCCATACTGCTCTATATCAACCTTGCCGCTCTATATTATCTTATGTTGCTTTATCTCACAAACACCGCTCTTTATTACACCATACTGCTATATATTATGGCATGCTGCTCTGTTGTCCACACCATTCTATATTACGATACCGCCTTGACTACCCATGCTACTCATTATCAACCACACTGTTCTGTAATGCCATACTGCTATGAATTACCTCTCAGTATTCTATATTTCCCCACACTCCTCTATATTATCCCACAGTGCTCTATATTTCCACACACACAGTGCTCTGTATCAACCCACGCGCTGTCTCTTGCTCTCATACATACAATTGTAAGGTGCAAAATGAAAGTGTGTGTGCTCTCACTCTGACAGGTAAGAAAGAGCGTAAATCGGACTGTGGCGAGTGGCAGTGGAGCGTGTGTGTGGCTAATGAGGGTGACTGCGGCCTGGGCACCAGAGAGGGCACACGCACCGGCACTGACTGTAAACAGACCATCAAAACCCAACGATGCAAAATCCCCTGCAACTGGAAAAAGCAGTTTGGAGGTGAGAAGCCACACAAACACAGGTTACACACACACACACAAACACACACACACAAGGCTCAGGGTAAATAAGCCAGCACTGTGGAGTAACAAGATGGAAATTCTCACAGAATTCTGTCCTCAGAAATGACATGACTGCAGTGAGAGCCAGAAACAAGCTGGCAGAATATACCACTCTGTGTGTGTGTGTGTGTGTGTGTGTGTAAGAGAGAGAGAGAGAGAGAGAGAGAGAGAGAGCATATGCCACCTTCCCTGTGGATTTGTAGGTATGCACATAAACTATCAACAAACACTGAAACTGTAGGGTGTTTTCTCAAGGAAGTCTCTCTTTGGGAAGAGCGTCTCGCTCTAAAAGAACATCAGAAATCACTGACTTAATAAAACATGATCACACTAAACGTTGAGTGATGAATCCTCTGTGTATTTCTGTGTAGCTCAGCAGCCGTGTCAGTGCAGTTTAGCATCGAAACGTTGACGTCTGGAGCAGAATCTTTCCTTTTGAGTTATAAGGGCTCTATTTCACATTTTTGAGGGTCTCTGTTCAGGACAGCGGCCATTCAGCCGGAGGGCTGCTGCATGTAATTACATTCTCCCTGCCTTTAAATATGTCATTAGAGACAATTTTGTGCTTGATTGAAGCAGTTTGACCCCCATCCATTCGCTCCAACGCGTTGCCAGAAAGAATGAAAGATGAAATGAGACGAGAGATAAAGGACCGAGAGCATAGATCAGGGCTTGCAATTGGTTTTGCTTCAGGATCCCGATTTTACATTAACCGTCAAGTGCCAACCCAACACAGTACCTAAATTGTTTATAGTGTAAAATTGCATTTCGATGGTCTCATGCTCTCGGCAGCCAATAATTCACCTCACAAAATGAACAAACTGTGCCCGGCACAAACCTCACTGTAAGTGAACCTGTATTTAATGTAGTCTGGGTTGTGTTTTCTTTTCCCTTGTGTAGACCGCAACCCATTTTACTTCCATAATCTGATGTAGTTCCAAGTGAAACAGGATATTCAACATGAAAAAAATGTGGTTTTAAACTTTGGGAGTTATTGCATGGTGAAAAGTTTCTCCGTATGACAGATGGTTGAAAAGGGATGGGAGACGGCAGCTGAAAACTTGTTCAAGATTATGAAGACAAACATTTATTTTTTCAGAATAACATGCACTGATGAATCCTTCACAATAACACCAGGAAGATGTATTGAGACAGTAAATCTGGATTTCGTGTTTATGCATGCATGCTTGTTTTGCTTTTGCATTCGCACTGTATTTTTTGCACAGTTTTGTTGCATTTAAACTCGTCAAAATCAAGCTGTGGGTTTTTATCTTTTGCAGGTGAGTGTAAGTATGATTTTGAAGCGTGGGGAGAGTGTGACTCGATCACAGGAATGAAGAAGCGCAGCGGTGTGCTAAAGCGAGCGCTGATGGACGCTAGCTGCCCGAATACTGTCAGCGCCACCAAACCCTGCGGCAAACCCAAGCCCAAGATACAAGGTACAGGAACACACACATATACACACAGAAACATATTGAGCATGCAATGTGCTAAACTTGAACGAATACAAAAGCATTATCAGCTGATTTGATTGGAGTGCTACAAAATTTTTTGCATTAAGGTGAATAAGGTAAAAACCATGTGATAAATAGCATGCTTCCCTAGTTGATTAATCACAGTACATTATGACAATTGTTATGTATTACATAAGTTTCCTGCATTGTTATGTTGAAATATACAAACAAGGCATTATCTAATTAAATATGCACTAATTTGCATACATTTCCAGAACAGATTTTAGATTTTTTGAATCAGAAAATATTGTCAACAAACCAGGGAAAATTAATTTTCTCCATGCTTTTAGGAATAACATGTTGCATAAAATCAGGCAAATTATTTATGAACAAACAGAAGATAGACAGGAATGAAACTCAAATTGGTAAATCTGAATAAAATAAACACTTAAAGGTGTCTTTGGACGTTTGGATGTTTGAAATAAGACATGTTATAAAAGCAAAGCAGCCCAAAAATAGACCAGTGCATGACAAAGTAACTTTTTTCCAGTAATGTCTTGCC
The DNA here is from genome assembly GCF_003368295.1 of Carassius auratus. Lineage (NCBI taxonomy): Eukaryota > Metazoa > Chordata > Actinopteri > Cypriniformes > Cyprinidae > Carassius > Carassius auratus. Next base: position 27,944,594 of record NC_039246.1, on the reverse strand, counting down.
CTATAAAGAAAAAAAAAATCCAAATGCATTATGCTAATGTTTGACATTATGGTTTACTCCAGACTGATCTCATATTATGTTTCAGGTCTGCATTTTGAACCGTAGGACAGTGAGATCGTAAGGTTACGCTGAAATATTGATCAATAAGGTCTTTCTCTCTCTCTCGCGCTCAAGACGTTTCTAAAGACTCTATTAAAGTTTAATAAATGTGACGGTTTGAGAGTGCATCTGTGTTAAAGGCCACAGACAGCTGCTCGTGTGGCTGTTGTCGTCTGTGCTTCATTATGAAGTGAATGCACTGAGATTCATGGCACTGCAGTATTTCTCCCGCTGATGAATCCCTCGTTCTGTAAAATTCCTCATTTGTAAGTCACTTTGGATAAAAGCATCTGCTAAATGAATAAATGCAAATGCTGGCAAAAATTCAGGCTAATCAGAAGAAATTCGTCTTAATCTACCAAGTTTTTCAATCTGAAGGTCGCAGATTTAATTTTCCACCACGAAACAAAACACACAAACAGACAGCAGCATCTGCATTTATTAAATTGGGTTTAATTAAGTGGTGATATGATTGTGTTTGGATGAAGTGGACAGCAAACCAGTTAACATTCGGGGTCAAGAACAGCTTTTCTAAACCTCATTGTAGCTGTGAATGTTATGAAGCAGTGTTAAAGTAAGGGTCGTGGATGTCTGGATCAGAACGAGAGCGAGAGGGAGGATGAGGAGGTGTAGAGGAGATGGATTTGTCTGTAATGGATGAGACGGGTCTCGTGTGCTCATCTCATTTATCAGGATTTGGACTTGAGCTCAAGTGCTGCTGCCCCCCTGAAAGAGCTTAAAGAGCCCAATCCATCATCAAACACCAGGCTCTATATGAACCCAAACACTTCTTAAAAAATAGCGCTGTACTCTTAATGCATGTCCACAACTGACCCGTTTGTGTCTGGAGAAACATCATGCCAACTCCAGTTTGGAATTAATTAAAAATTAGTCTTTTCAGTCTATTCACCAATGCTGCATTACAGTAAAAATGCTTAATATTATTAATATTCAAAATAACAGTTTTCTATGTGAATATATTTTTAAATATATTTTATTTCTGAGATCAAAGCTGTATTTTTTTTGCATCATTCCTCCAGTCTTCAGTGTCACATGATCTTCAGAAATCATGAAAATATGCTGATTTGCTGCTCGAGAAACATTTCTGATTATTATCAATGTTGGAAACAGTTGTACTGCACAATATTTTTGTGGAAATTGATACATTTAATATTTCAGGATTCACAGATGAATAGAAAGTTGCAAAGAACCGCGTTTATTTGAAATACAGTAGGAATCTTATAACATTATACATCTTTACTGTCACTTTTGATCAATTTAATGCATCCTTGCTGAATAAAATAATTAATTTCTCCTTTTTTAAGTCATACCCCAAACTACACAGAAATATTGTGCAGCACAACTGTTTCAAACATTGATAATAATCAGAAATGTTTCTTGAGCAGTAAATCATCATATTATTCTGATTTCTGAAGATCATGTGACACTGAAGACTGGAGGAATGATGCTGAAAATACAGCTTTGATTTCAGAAATAAAATATATTTTAAAATATATTTATGTAGAAAACTGTTATTTTTCAATATAATAATATTTCAAATGTTTACTGTATTTTTAAACAAATCAATGCAGCCTTGGTGAGCGGATAAAGAGATAAAAACATAACAAAATTGTAATTATTCCAGATTTTTGACTGGTATTGTAAATGGAAACTATGAAAGCAACATTGAGCTAATCAAATGTTCTTCAGGGACTGCAGGTGTGTGTGTGTGTGTGTGTGTGTGTGTGTGTGTGATACTGTATCTGCAGGTAATGTGTATTTGTGCCCTTTTCAGTGTGCCAAACAAACAGAGGAGAGAAGTGATTAGAAACTCCCTAGAAATTCCCCACTGATGGTGGACCGGAAACACACACACACACACACACACACACACACACACAGGATGAGAGGGGTGTTTTCACCGGGGTCTGTTTGAGGTGATAAGAGCAGCAGCAGAGAGGATTGTGGGGGTTTGGGAGCGGGTGCCACTGTCACAGATGGATGAACGGAGGTAAACACACACACACACACACACACACACATCATCTCACCTGTCTATGGTACAGCAGGCCGGAGTGGACGGGACGTCACATCACTCACGCTGATGTTCATGATGAAGGGATGAGGTTTTTCAGAGCCTCTGATTGGCTGGGCTTCTGTTTGTGTGTCTAATGATTTGGTTTATATTAAACTCTAATAACAGACTGAACCGCTGCGGTCCGTCCAGCTCATGAGACGTGTGTGTGTGTGTGTGTGTGTCTGAGCGTTTCTCCATAAACTAACATGGACACACAATATATGTGTATTTATCAGCTGATCTCCAGATCTCATTTGTGATTCGTCTTTCCTTCGGTTGCTTTCTATAATTAGCTGTTGTTCTGCTGAAGGTCTTCTGGATGTTTTTGTGTTTGATTTGAATGGGTTTAATCTTTATGCTAATGATATGCTAATGCTATGAACGCTTGGATGGCGTTATTGGACATGTAATCATCATCCGACAGTTTAATGAAGACTTTGGATTGTTTTGTGTGCAAACGTGTTTGTTTGGCGAGTTCAGACACGACTGCAGACGGCAGGTGTTGATGAAGACAGGAACTTTTACACTTGATAAACTCTGATCAACAGGTGACGTCCGCTCTCACTCAATTCAGAGGAATGTTAATTAAACGAAGTCAAGGTTCGTTTCATATCTGAGATGAGATTTATGCAGAGGAACCTTTATAAATATCCTCATATAACAATAGAATCATTCGCTGTGATTATCTGGATTTTAATCATCACACTGTCCTCTAAATTATCATGCAATAAAAAAAGTCATGTTGAATTTAAAATATTTTTGATGCATGAATGTATTATTGTTTGGAAATCCAAATTCATGCAAAAAAAAAAAAAGATCTATATATATATATATATGTATTATATGTATTATATATATGAAATTATGAAGAATTAAAAAATATTTTAATGTATTTTTTAAGTGCTTTAAAATACTTAATAAACTTGCATTTTAAAATCTAAATTCCCATTATCGTGCAAAAAAATTTTTTTATGGAAAAATAATTCAGTGGAATGGTAAAATAATGATAGATCACAATAGCATTTAAAAATATATTTCTAATTAAATAAAATTGTTTAGCATTTTTATTATTAAAAAAATACTGTAATATTAAACAAAAATTAATACTGTAATATATTAATAAATCATAATGAGAATTATACAAATAAAAAATAAAAATAAAAAGGAAAATGTTCAAACATATAAAGAATTAATGGCACTGAGAATAAAGGGTTAAATTCTTTGACTGCCATTAAAATGTCACAATGAAAAATCTTAATGTACAAAAAATAGGCATCATTTTCTTTAAGCAATATATATATATATATATATATATATATATATATACACTTCTGATTCAGGGCTAAAATAGGAGCTTGATGTGCATGAGATTTGTGTGTGTGTGTGTGAGTGTGTATATGTGTGTCTGAGAGAGAGAGAGAGAGAGAGAGAGAGAGAGAGAGAGAGAGAGAGACTGATGTATAGTTCATCTCCCCACAGATACACAGAAACCCAAACGGGAAGGAAAGAAGAAGGAGCGAAACCCGACGGACTAGAGGAGAAATTCCAGCTGCATCTGAAGCTGCTCTCTTCTGCTCCTCAGGCAGAAACACAAGATGATGCCGGATCTATTTACAGTAGAATCTTTTTAGATCTTTTGTAGCTTTAATTTACAGCTCACAGAATAATACATGAATGATGAAAGTAAAAAATGAAGTACTAAAATCATCTGCTGAATCTTCAAATGCTGTACCAGCGGTATCAGACCGCCCAGGTCACACAGATATGTTCTAAGAACGTTTTTATAACGTTACCATTAGGTTATGCACATTCCAGAATTTTCTCTGAACGTTCTAAACTTTAAATGTAAAAAAAAACAAAAAACAAACATTCTCTTGGTTATGCAGATGTTAAGGGATTGTTACATTTGATCATTTTCCAAACATGATGACACAGTTACTTTGGTTCTGATACAAGAAAACATTCCAAGAAGATGAATAATAAACTACGAAATGCTAATTCATGAGTATGCTTTGAAATGAAACGTCCCCATCGAACATGATGTTGAATTATAATTATAATTGTAATTTATGAACAGACAAAAAATTCTTAAATGTTCTTAAATTAGTAAATCGGGGGAATTGTCCTTCCACTAAAATGAAATTCAGTAAATACTTAAAAATCATCTGATGTTTCTGAAATATCCTAAACATAGAACATATTGACGGATAATACATACTGAGAAATAAATGTATCAGTTAAAAATTCCAATTAGAATTCTGCTTCCTGTTTGGAACCTCAATTCAAATCAAGTTCAAATTCAAATCTGGAATTCTCAATTCAGCAATGCTGGAACTAACGCTTTTCTAAATGAAATAATGTAACATCATTTCCGCTAAATAAAGATGTTAATTATTCCTTCCCATCCGTGTTTTGTGCTTCTCGTATCATTTGTTCACTGAAAACAGCAGAACAGTTGAGGAATTCATCATTACAGCTTTATTTGCTAGAACTCTTCTCCAAAAGTATATATATATATCACACGATACAGCAAATCTTATTAATACACCTCATGTTTCATCAGCGCTCACCATTGCCCTAATAAAGATAAGATCGATAACATTCATATTCATTAATAAACACATGTATTTACACATCATGTGTGCTACACATATAGACTATATAGTATAATACAAACATTAATCTGATAACAAAGCACACGTCTACTGATGGAAGCCACGAGTCGCAGTGAACAGAAGCAGCGATGAGAAGAAAGGATTTACAGGGTCAGCAGATATCAGAGGTTTTGGTAGGTCTCTGTGCTTCAGGAGGGTCTCCACACACACACACACACACACACACACATGGCCGTCTTTGGCTGCTGTGTCACTCTTCACTGTTTTTGACAGGAGTGCTACCTTTTTAAGATGTAATGTTACGTCGAGAGACTCTTGTGTTCTGTTCAAGTCCATTGTGCTCGGATCAACTGCCTTAGACCATACTCCACATACTCCACACGAGTATTATTAATAAAAAATACACGGCAGGTGTGAGTTGTTGTTTCACTTTGAAATGCGTTTCACGTGGGAATATACTGTATGTGACCCTGGACAAAACCAGTCATAAGCCTAAATTTGTTGAAGTTTTGAGATTCATACATCATCTGAAAGCTGGATACATGGTTTGTGAGGAGGACAATATTCGGCTGAGATACATCTATTTGAAAATCTGGAATCTGAGGGAGCAAAAAAAAAGATTTATTTATGGTAGGATATTCACAAAATATCTTCATGGAACATGATCTTTACTTAATATCCTAATGATCTTTGGCATAAAATAAAAATTTATCATTTTGATCCATACAATGTATCATTGGCTATTGCTACAAATATATCTGTGCTCCAGGGTCACACATAGTAAAACATTTAATTTATTTCTGTGATCAAAGATACATTTTCAGCATCATTCCTCCAGTCTTCAGTGTCACATGATCTTCAGAAATCATTCTGAAATGCTGATTTACTGCTCAAGAAACATTTCTGATTATTATCGATGTTGAAAACAGCCGTGCTGCTGAATATTTTAGTGGAAACCATGATACAATTCATTTTTTTTTAGGATTCTTTGATGAATAGAAACTTTTGTTTGAAGTAGAAAACTTTTATAGCATTATAAATGTCTTTGCTGTCACTTTTGAGCAATTTAATGCGTCTTTAATGAACAAAAGCATTTTACAAAAGAAAAATTGAAGACTGGAGTAGTGCATCACAGGAATTCAATTATAAAATATACACGTATAATATAAAACAGGTCTTTAAAATCTTAATAATATTTCACAATAATACTGTGTTTTATGTAAGCCTGTTTTTAATCAAACCAATGCGGCCTTAATGAGCAGAAGAGAATAAAAATTAACAAAAATCCTAATGATTCCCCAACTAACAAAAATGTGTTCTATCAATGTTTTGTTAACGTTCCCATTTAGGTTATGAAAAACCTGTTCAAAACATCCCATTTTTTAAATGTTTCACGAATGTTAAGGGAACGTTCCATTTAATCAGTTTGCAAACTGTTACTTTTTGAAAGTTCTAAAACTAGTAACATTTTAAAAAAAAACTGTTAGATGAACAAACATTTCAGGAAAACGCGTTCAATGAATGATGTATAAATAATGTTTTGATCATATTGTAAAATACCAGATAACTTTGGATAAACATGCTATTCATGTTACTGGAACATAACTTTTGCCAGAACGTTCTCAGTTAGTTGGGTCCAAACTTTCCACTGCTGGAGTAACTATGCTTTAATATGCAAACTTGACTGTGTGTGTGTGTGTGTGTGTGTGTGTTTGCTTTGTAAAATATGACAGAATTGTCTCAACTACTGCCATGGTGGAGCAACAATTTGAATGTGTTTTATCACAGCTACCTGATGAATAACATCTGGAACATCACTAAAAGTGTGCCAGATTACACAAACATTTTATCAACCCCTGGCCTTGAGGACTGCATGGGGTTTTTCACCTCCACAGTAAGTTGAATGAGACTTTGAGTACTTGTGTGAAATATGTTCGTGGTTCTTAGATCTCTTTGTCATTAATAAACCAAAAATGAAAAAAAAATAAAAAAAATAAACTTTGAAGTTTGCTTCCATAAAGTCCTCACTCTCCTTGTTGTCTGTCTGGAGTCTCAGTCGAATAATATCCATATATGGCTTGATTCTTCAGCGCTGAAATATTGTACGTCTTCTATATAATCATTTATCATTTACATAAAAAAAACGTTATAGGAAAGCATCAGTGAGTTGATAACGACTGCGCTTCAGTATGTGTTATTCGTTTGTTTCGATAGGTCATTGTGTGTTTTTGGCAGCCGTTTCACGCTAAATTTGAGTTTCTCTCTCTCTCTCTTTCTCTCTCTCTCACACACACACACACACAGGCTGCATCCATAAACCAAACAAACACACAATATAGTTACATAGAATATTAGAAACACACAAAAGGCTCGAGGTGCTTCAGGGGCGCGTTATAAACACAATGTGAGCGAACATGCACTTTACTTTCCTGCGCTGACCTCTGGGTCATGAGCCTGCAGAGCGCGCACACACACACACACACACACACACACACACACACACACACACTTGTGCTTTCCTTTCATAAAACTAACAACAAACAATAACATGCACACAAACACTATTTTTAACAAAACTTTTAAAAATACGGATGTTTCTACAGAAACTGAGAACACCCACACTGAACGCTAGAATAGAGATTTCATTCATTTCATACATTTAAATAGATTAGAAAATACATTTAAGCCCTTTAGTATTAATTGTGCTGTTATAAGGATGATTATGATGAAGATGGACCTGAACACGTGTATAATTTAAAAAAAGAAGAAGAAAAAAATATTAATTAGGTGTGTTTAGATGGATGTAGCTGTAGCACAATCTGATTGGCCACTCCAGGTGTCACTCCAAAACGCTAAACTGTGATTGGCTCTCTCTACAATCAGAGGAAGGACCTTTAGTTAGACAGGTAGAACTTCCTTGCTTAGCAGGAAGAGGCACAAAATGAGTCAATTATGTGGATTAAATGGATTTTAGACACCCAAAATTAAGAATGTAAGTATATATATATATATTATAACCTACAAATAGCCATTTTCTTTGTATTGATGAAGTTTTAGCACCCTGTCTAGCTAGCTTGCTAGTGCACTACACAGCCTATATAGCCAAATGTGTTGAGACACCCGGCTCTTTTCTGAATAACAGCTTTTATTAGACACTTTCACACAGATAAGATGAATCTTACAGTTCTAATATACAGTCAGTTTATGGACAGCAAATCCAGACCATGATTTTTTATAACAATCACATGTTTATATGCAGTGCTTTAAGTGGCCCAAAAGAGGTGCCGGTACTCTATTATAGCCAAAAATATTTTCTGTTTTTTTTTTGGATGATTCCCCTCATCCCCTGAGGTAACAACAACTATATTGAAGGGCTTTTATATACAGCAGTCAACAGGCAACCTTAATAATTAAACCTTTTATTAGTTTGTGGATTTGCTTGAGATAGAAAGAACAACTGAACATAAATAAAATGTGCAAAAGGATTTTGAAAAAATACCCTTAGAAAGAGCTACTGCATTACTGCATTCAAACTTCCAAACTGACTCAAATGATTCACGAACCTGCTCCGAACTCCCGAACTGACTCAAATGATTCGCGATCCCGCTACGAACTCCCATAGCGAACTCCCGAACTGATTCAAATGATTCGCGATCCCTAAACTTACTCAAATGATTTGCAAACCCGCTTTGAACTCCAGAACTGACTCAAATGATTCGCGAACCCGCTACGAACTCCCGAACTGATTGAAATGATTAGCGAACCCACTTTGAACTCCCGAACTGATTTAAATGATTCGCGAACCCTATACGAACTTTCGAATTGATTCAAATGATCCGCGAAGCCGCTCCGAACTCCCGAATTGATTCAAATGATTTGCAATCCCCAAACTGACTCAATGATTCGCGAACCCGCTCCGAATTCTCGAATTGATTCAAATGATCCGCGGAGCAGCTCCGAACTCCCAAACTGATTAAAAGGATTTGTGATCCCCAAACTGACTCAAATGATTCGCGAACCCGCTCCGATTTCTCGAACTGATTTAAATAATCCGCGAAGCTACTCCGAACCCCTGAACTGACTCAAATTATTCGCGATCCTGCGCCGAACTCCCAAACTGGTTCAAATGATTCAACGCTCCATACTCCGAACTAGGAAGAATTAGGAAGAATTAGGAACTAGGAAGAATTAGGAATAGTGGATTGTGAAGGGCGCTCTGAAAAGCGGCAGTGAAGGCAAAGGATTAAACCCTGTATTAAAACAGATGTCCAAATGAGCGTACCGGTATGCTAAAAGAACGTTCTGGGCACACAGAGAGGTGGGGGTATGCTCAAGAGCTATATTTGGAAGTGGTGGTACTGAGTACAGGTGCGTACCGGCCCACTTAAAGCACTGTTTATATGAGTTTAGTTGACTCTGTGTGCTAAGTTTGGTCACTATGATTTACTGTCTATGGTATGAAGAAATAATATAATAACTAATATTATTTTTGTACATGCATTTTAAAATAACAATTTAAGCAAACTAATAAAGTAAAACATTTTTTTTAAATTCCCTTTTTAACCATTCTGTTTAGACTTGTAAAATACAATGTACATATTTTACAGGTCATCATGTCTTAAACGTTTCCCTAGATATATTCTGGTCACCATCATGACCTGTGAAATATGCACTTTGCATATATGGGCATTACATATTTTTGTGCATCTTACTGTGCCAACAAGCCATTCAGATTGCAATCCTGTGATTTTTACTTCATTTTTGTTCAAAGTCTGCACAAGACAGAAGTTGCATTGACGTATATCTGAGTCAGACGGCTTCTTGAATAAGGACAGAACTTGATTTTGTTCAAATCATTGATCATTGACTATTACAGTTTTTTTGTTGTTGATATTTATTATTCTTTTAAATATGTCTATAGTTTGCATTAATGTTTATGTATTAGTCTTAGTTCATTTAGTTTTAGTTGCTTAGGCAACTTGATACAATAAAATATGGTTTTTATTACAGTTAATGTTTATTTTGCTTCAAGGAAAACAGTTTTTATGGTTTTACTTTTAGTTAACGATAATAACCCTGCCACAATATTCCATAAAAATTTTATGGTGACTTTAAACCCATTTAAAATCCATTTCCATGTAAGACGAAGAGACGTCTCATCAGTCAGCACAACATCTTCGTCTACGTGTCTGTAAATGTCTGCACTGAAGTGTCAAATGACTGTAAAATGATCGAATGTGGAGGGTTTTCAGGATGAATAATTTTAGTGGAGTAAATTGTGCACTTTAAGTACTATTTCTCTTTATTTTACACTGTCACTGCCAGAACAAAGACTACAGTAGCAAACACACAGTGTGTCACAATATTGCACAGCGAAACATCATTATGCATTATGCTGTTATATATGAAGCTGTATGTATGAAGTAATCGCAAGAAAGAGAGACTATAGTAACAGTAAATGTGTGCATTATTTGGAAAGATATCAATGTCATACTTTAAAAATGTTATGAGATACGACCATAACAGATGGGATGAGAATGAATGTGTCTATGTGTGAATCAGATGATTAATCTTCATATATATTGTAGTATCTCTGCAACCTCCTGCAGAAATGTACCATGTTAACCAGAGATTTCTAATGTCCCATAGATGTAATCGTGATTCAGGAACATCTTCTAGAGCAGTTAGAAGGAGATTCAGCTTACTTTACTATGTTTTTACTACAGTAACTGTGGTGTTTTGAGTGCATTGCCGCTTGCATTTTCTGATCTATCGCACACGAGCTGTATTCCCCCAGCATGCATCACTGTCAAATTTATGAGCTGCTGCTCTGTCATCGATTGAGTGACATTTCCCATGATCCTCTGCTCTGAGCGGGGATTCTGTTAATCTGTTTTAATGAATCAAAAACAACTAATGTTGACTTGGCGTCTGGTAATGAGATGAGGAAGCTTATGTACTTTAGCCCTTTAAATTCACAAGGCGAGAACCTGTGAGTTATGTTAAACCCCTTGTCGGGGTGATCACACACACACACACACACACACACACACATGCTTTCAAACACGTTGCCTGCAGGCGGATCATGAACCCAGAGATCAGATCAGGTCATCAGGACACCGCATGTCTTCAGGCAGCACTTTTGCATGGATCTGCATGGTCCTCATGTCATTTACAATCAGGCAGAAAGCAATCAATCGTTTTGACCTTTTAATAAGGATTTTTCAGTTTCACAAGCCGGTTTCAAGTGTCTCCTGAATTAGCGCTCACGTAGCTGGTATTTTCCTTTTTTTTTTTTCTACCCAAGCGTGAGTGAACTGTTTTGTGTAAATGCAAAGCAGAGGTGAGGTGGATGTTAATGGCTGCGTGTCTGTGAGAGCCTCTTCATCCTGCGCGTCTGTTCACTTTAAAAGGTTTAGATTTGCATCCCTGGAGACCCCGAGCACTCAAAGCTCATCCACTTTAACATACGGGCACACCGGAGAGCCTCTTCAACCCTCTTATTGCTCTCGGAGAGCACACACATGCGACAAACAGACACAAGCCCTGCAACCAGCTACCTGTCGTCCTGTCATCGAACGTGCTTGTGTTTAATAAAGCTTTAAAGTCAAGATGAGCCTGTTTACTTCCTGAATGCATGTTTCTGGTCTTATTTTACAAGATTCAATGGTGCACAGAATTAAAATGGTCTTTGCAATCTAAATAAAATCACACTATATGGATGAATTTCACTCGGGTTACAGAAGTAAACAGGTTTCATGTTGACTTTTGCTACAGACTTCCAGCATGCAACCACACACACAACACGGATACAGTACATAATTATATACACGTATATACAGGTGTGATTTTAGACTGAAGCTCAAACTTGTTTGGTTTGGATCTTCAGTCAGCCCTGTTGTCCCCTTATATGTGTATTATTGAATAGTACAGACTCCAATCTGACCATCTATATGCTCGTATTGGGGTTGTTTTTTTGTACTTTTAAAATTTTGGTCTATAAATCAAATATTTTTGCACTTTTTTGTCTTTTTTTGACATGCATCACCTCTATGCATGTGTAAAGTGCTACAACATATTTTCTATTTATATATATATATATATATATATATATAAAAACAATAAATGCAATCACACACTCGCCCAGACTTTCCACACTTATTTTAGGGGAAATCTGTGATTTAAACATGGTGAAATATGTTAAAATAGAGTCAAATTCGCCAAACTACAAGGATGAGGGATTCTTAAAACTTTGTACATGATGGTTGTTGATGGGTCAATCTTCAATTTGTAACTGAAGAGTTCATTTACAAAAACAGATAATTCATAAATAAATCATGTTTTCTTTTTTCTTTTTTTTTCTGCATTCCATTTGATATCAAATTACAGTTGGGTTGTTTTGATTAAATAATAATAGCTTAAAATACACACACTAAAACACAATAAGAACATGATAACACAATAGAAACATGATTTAAGGAAATTAGTAATCTGTTTTTGCAAATAAACTCTTCAGTTTACTTTATCTTTCCACACATACAAACACATCCAGACATGTACCTTTGTGACCAGAACACACATGTGAAATATAACGCATGCACACACGTTACTGCTCATCGGGCCGAGCGTATGTTCTTGTACTGGCAGAGCAGCAGGTGTTTGAAGGTCTTTTTGAAGGTGATGTTGCAGAGGGCGTAGCAAGCGGGGTTGATGGTGCTGTTGATGTAGCAGAGCCAGTATCCGATGGTCCACACCGTGTTGGGAATGCAGCTGGAGCAGAAGGTGTTGATGAGGACCATCACGTTGTAAGGCGTCCAAGTAGCCACGAAGGCCACCAGGATGGCCATAATGGTGCGCGTCACCTTCTTTTCCCGAGAGGATGGTGCTTTTTTCTTCTTGGGCGGCTGCTTGGTCATCTTCACGATCTTCCTCGCTACATGGTTCTGTCTCTCGGTGGCCGGGACGATCTCCACCGTCGCGTTCGAAGGTGTGCAGCAGTCGCCTTTTGGCGATTCGGTCATGATCTTGATGCATGTCAGTTTGGAGCCTCCAGCTTTGGCGCGGTGCCTCGTGGGAGCCTGGTTGTCATTGGCTTTGGATGGTGCCGCCTCGTCCTTTTGATTGGTTACAGCTCCGCTGCCAGAGGTGGAGTCATTGGAGCTTTCTTTCTCCTCTGCAGGAACGCAGTTTCCTCGTCCTCCATCTTCCGCCTCTGCTTCTCCGCTTGCCGTGGATGGGGCTTTACCGTTCTGGAGTTTGGCATCGTGTTGGTTGGTGGCATCATCTGTTAGCTGGGTCTGTCCTCTGTCTGTTTCTTCAGCTGTTAGGTTGTTGTTGGTGGGTTTGTTGGCCGTGTTTGCGCGGATCTGATTGGATGATGCTACATCGAGGTTGCCACCTGACGGTTTGCGGTTGTCCTTCTTGACACGGCTCTTGCTTGCGCGGGATATCTGCCAGTACAGCACCATCATGATAATGACGGGCAGGTAGAAAGCAGCAATAGCCGTGCCGAAAGTGACCGCGGCGTTGGAGAAGAACTGAATGTAGCACTCCTTCTCTGGCACCGTGCGCCCGCCAACGATAAACTGCCAGAACAGGATAGCTGGAGCCCAGAGGATGAAGGACAAAACCCAAGCCGCCGCAATCATCATCCCGGCCATTTTGGTCGTCCTCTTCACTGGGTAGCTGAGCGGCTTGGTGACGCAAAAGTATCGATCAAAGCTGATGATTAGCAGGTTCATTACGGAGGCGTTGCTGACCACGTAGTCCAGCGCCAACCACAAGTCGCACACGACCGGGCCTAGCGGCCAGTATCCAATCACAATGTAGACTGTGTACAGGTTCATAGAGCAAAGGCCAATGATGAGGTCAGCACAGGCCAGGCTGAACAGGAAGTAGTTGTTGACAGTCTGCAGGCTTCTGTTAACCTTGATGGAGAGCATGACCAAGATGTTCCCGATAACGGTCACCAAGCTTAGTGAGCCGGCCACCAGTACAATGAACACCACCTCCACTGTCTTATACGGGCTCTCGTCCGCCGTCTCCAGGGTCTCGTTGCCCTCAGAGGTGTTCCAGAAAGTGAAGTTTATTGTATCCATGGTGTCCACACTCAGGTACAGCTGGTCAGTTCACTATGGGAGGATGTATGACTTCTGGCACCTACGTGGGAGAGACACAAGATTTAGTATGTTGCAAATTATGAGTGATTTGAGTCTTGAAACTTTCAATGATCTGAAGATACCAGAACCCCAAAAAGACAAACAATGCACTATTTGTAATATGTATAGGCAAAATTTTACCTTCCAAAAATGGTTTGGCAATACAATGGTAAAGTGATTGTTTCAAAACATAATAGTACATGATTACTTGCTTAATAATGTTAAATACAGTGAACTGAGTTGTAAGCAACTTTCCCAACTGGGCACCTATCAAGGCAGCGCAGAGCCCAAGCCTTGGTATTGAATGTTTTTTTCTTGAGTAACTCTGGATTGGGCTAGAAGGAAGGCAAGTTGGTGTTCTCCTTGGTTACCTCCTGAAAGCATGTAAGTTGATTCTTGTGGGTGTGCTTTGTTCTGAGAAAGCCACAACTCCAGCTTATGGGACCTGGCCACTGAAGGTAGATGACTAACTACTTCCCCAACATTACTGGCCCACTGCCAAATGTCGAATCCGCCAGAGGTTAAGAGGGTACGTAGCCGATCCAACCATGCTTCTTGGAAGGTAGGTAGACTTTGTAGACAGTGGTCTACATAGAAGCATCTGTCCACTGAGAACCTCACATCATTCTCAGGATTACTTTGCAGAGCCACATGTCATTGTAAGAATCAATGACATGACAAAAAGATCCGGTTACATCAAATTATTCGTTCGCAAACCGGATATGACTTTATGGATATGATAAAGGATATGATAAACTGTTTTGTTTTGAACTCTCTCTCACAACAGACACGGAAGAGAAGACAATGCTGAATAAAGTTGTAGTTTTTGCTATTTTTGGAGCAAAAAATGTATTTTCGATGCTTTAAATTATTCTAACTGACCCTCTGATGTCACATGGACTACTTTGATGATGTTTTTCTTACCTTTCTGGACAAGGACAGTAAACCGTACACACAGTTTCAATGGAGGGACTTAGAGCTCTCGGACTAAATCTAAAATATCTTAAACAGTGTTCTGAAGATAAACTGAGGTCTTACTGGTTTGGAACGACATGAGGTTGAGTTATTAGTGACATAATTTTGACTTTTGGGTGAACTATCCCTTTAATACTGTGAGATACAACATACTCCACAACAGCGGCTTAACATCGAATTAGCGATGAAACATGATACTTTGGCTAAGAAGGGAGTGTCTATAATTAAAACGGGTACTCAGAAATCAGTCACAAACGCTCATTAACCCATACAAACACAATTAATCCCTTGGATCCCGGCCAGGCGCGGTGAATGACAGGTGTGCTAAGCCCCGCCTTTCTAAAGTATAAATGCAAAAAAGGTGAGCTATTTAATACAACTGCATTTGTGAAAATTATGTGAAATTATGTTTTCGCGCTTAACGCAGCGCGTGGGCAGTTGGCGGTTGCGAGAAGAATCAGCGGGAAGATCGTGAGATGAAAGCAGTTTTACCTCACGGAGGTTTATAAAGTGTTATTTTGCTGAAAAACGGCATATTTCAAGTTCCAGCTTTTTACATCAGATAATATTACCGTAAGTGTGTGTTTTGGTTTTAATACGTTCCAGCTGTGTAACTTATTCCACACTGAATCCATCAAAACTTCACCGCAACATCACAGTTTGAAGTGAAGAAACGGTTACTGACGTCATATTTCAGAGTTGAACAGCGAGGTAGTTTAACTAAGTACTTTAATGTAGTTCAATATCGTTGGCTTCATGTAAATTAACATTGAACAGAGTGTTTTGGACATTTTCCATGATCACACACACACTCGTAAAACATCGAAATATCTCGTTAAGAGTGCCAGTTCCAACATCACGCCAATTAAAATGTGAAGGGTATGATTTCATCTAATGTAAATAATGAAACGGATGAAATAAGTGAAAGGGAAATTTTAAGCACTGCTCGAACTTGAAAGCGTTCGTGACTTTCAACGTCTGCTTTAAAGTCAACAGCACGCGCGCTGTCTGATCCATCTCCAGCATTCAATTACACTGGCTCCTCGTGAGCGCGCGCGTTCGCTTCAGTCCCTGCTTCATGTCAAGAAGCATTTGTGGCTGTCTAAGGTTCTTGAGTTGACTCATTTGCTTCTTTGGAGATTTAATGTTTCATCACATGTTTTTTTTTAGGCTCTGCGTTTTTTATTTCTTGGGTTAATTTCAGTAGCCTACTAGAACTGAATAAATTAGTTATGTAAACGTAATTGTAAATCTAATGAAAACACGTAGGTTAACTTACATTTCCAAAATATTATAAAAAAAAAAAATAAATCTTAAATTTAAAAGAGTCTTAATTCGCTCTTCCAAAAAAAGTTCTTAAATTGGCATTACAGTCATTAAATGTCGCATTAACTGCAATAAATAAATAAATAAATATCTTCCTTTTTCTCTGTTTTGCAATGCAAATATCCAAACATCCTTAAACCAAGATACAGTTACTTGAGATGCAAAGTAAAGCTCATAAGTAGCCTATGTTTTCTGAGAAACCAAATAAAATTAAGTGAGTTAATGCTTAAAACAAGAACAAATCAGTGAGGCATGAAAAGTCGTCATTCATCATAAATTAACTTGATTTTGATCAGTTTTTCATAAAACAAGACTTCCCATCTCATGTCATTTTGCTTCTCATGTATCTTTAGACGACTGCACTGGAAACATGTGAAAGAACATCTGCATGATCAGAAGGTGCAGTAAAAGTCATGCATTTACTTTTTAATAAAACCTTGCAACAACAAAAAAAGCCTTTTCAGTAGTTGTGAAAATAATGTCAGAGGGCGAAAAATCATAATGGTCCTAAAAATAGTAACCGCTGACATTTGTGAATCATGGATGACTGCACACAACAGGTTGTATGAATTCAGAGCCGGTTCTGTAACCTTACAGCTGTTTGATCCTTTGGACTGGAGAAATAAGGAAAAACGACAAATTGGGACTGTCAGCTTAATCTCCCGCTTGTGGCTCAGTCGTGCCTTTCCTCTTTGTATTAAAAATCAGGATTAGAGCAAAGGAACGGTTCCCATATGAGCGCCTGGGGGCAAAATTAACCTAATGCTTGTCTCTCTCTCTCTCTCTCTGTGTGAATGTGAATAGATGTCCGGTAATGGTGATTAGAGGGAAGAGGTTATCAGTCTTACGGAGCGACAGTTCGCTCTGTTTTTCTCCATTAAAACGCTGCCTTATTTGCTGCTTTTCCCCTGAATAACCAGAGAGAATTCACTTATCTCCAGTGCCAGAAAGCCCTAATCATGGCGTTAGCCACAGCACTAAGCCAAACTAATCCCTATAAAACGCTCATGTCCAGCAATCTGTGTTTTTAGGAGAAGCTAACAGCAACAATAGAGACGGAGCCCGCTGTGTCTGCGGGGAGGAGTCAATAACTGCAACACAACACATCACATCAGCGTCCGCTACAGGCGATGCATTCAGACGAGCTCAGTTGTGTGTACACAGTGGCTTCGTTCCAAAGCCTTGCTGTCTATATAGTCAGCTGCCTTCTAGTGCATCTTAATTAAAACCGTAGATTAGGGATGCTGGGCATCCTGTAGGCAGCAACTGTGTGCATCATATAAATAACTCCTTAACGTGACGCACGCAAGTCAATAGACTCTCAGCTGACTCCAGCTTATTGATTAACAACGAAAACACAAGATGCTGTGCTTGGTTGGAGCAAATGATGCAGTTGATGCTGTCATTAAAATATAAATTAATATATTTACATTTAAATTTATATATATGTTTGTATATATATAAAACACGTTCTGTCCGTGAAGGACACAGGTATCTTTTACATCTACACTGTAAACAAATATTGTTGCTTTTTGTTTAGGTACAACTAAAACATTATTGGAAATTGTCTTACATAAAAATATTATTTCAGTCTTTTTGCTAACATTCTTTTATTCAGTGTGTTTTTTGCCATTCATAATTATTTGTGGAATTTGCTATCAAGTTCTGAGTGAATTTTTTATTTTTATTATTTATTTATTTTTTACACAGAGAAAGAACATTAAAGGACTTTTTTTTAATATAAAATTTCTTTGTTTTTGTTTTTTTTAGTAAATATAAAATTTTAAGATTATATGTAATTATAATCGTTTTTATTATTATTTTATTCGAATATTTTTAGATTTGTATTTGTTTCGTAATTGTTAAATTATTGTATAAAACACATTTAAGTGTTGTTATCATATAATAATTGATTTTGCCATGAATATACCCTTTGATGCAAATATAGTGTCAAATGTAAGTAAAATAACTAAATACAGAGTGAAAATAGTTCAATATAAATCCTGCACCTATTTTTTTCTTCAATGAAGAAACCAGCATGTTTTGGAAGAGAACTTTTGTATTTATTCAGGCGTCCTTTCTTCTGGTTTTTATCTACTTTTGCGCTCTCCCCTCTTCAGGCTGTGTTTTCAGGGGTCATTTCATTGGTGGTTTGTGTGATATCCTGCTTTTGGAGACATAAAAGCTCGGACCTGCTTGACTAATCAGGTGTAATGGAATGCATTTGAGTCATTAAGCGTCCATATATTCGGTTCTTCAGAAGCCGGCTGTTTGTTTGTAATGACAAACTGCCCTCATTTCCAGTCTGAATTATTCTTCCCGAGACCACATTGATATCCCACCGCTGCTTACTAATGGACTCCTCTGATCTCTGGTCCAAATTTGAGCCGGCCGGAGCCTTGTGTTGAATGACAGAATGGAGAAGTTTGGCATTATGAATAAGTTTTGTCAGCCTTTCGGACTTCAGTCGGTGTGGAATTGGCTCAGTAGAGCTGAAAATTGCCTTTGCCCTACGGGACGCACCAAGGACTGATCTCCAACTTTTCCCCCTTTTCTCTTTCCCCCTTTCTGTGCTTTGCTTACTGTTTTCCTCTCCCATTCGGAGAGAGGGTTGTGTCCGCAGTGCAGATGATAAATCTCAGCGTCTGACCACAGATGCATATATTTACATTAACAGTCAAAGCACAACGGCCATCTTGACCTGTATAATAGATCAGCTCCAGTGTTTGCCTGGAATAATGCTCTCTGGACGGTAGCCACAAAAAAACAACAAAAGAAAAACATAAATCACTCATTTGCTCATGAGTCTGAGCCAATCATATAATTGTTATGAGCCTTTTTTAATAACACTTAGCAAACGTTCAATCAGAGTATGTTCATCGAGTCTTAATCACAACAACAACAAAACACATTAACTCAGAAATCGGTAATACATTTTTAAAAAAAATACAAAGAAATTGCATTTTTCTTGTGCACATATCACAATTCTACTTGTTTTTGCACTTAAATAAAAAAAAATACATTCTCACAATTTTCACTTTTGTCACAATTGCCAGTTTATATATTCAGAAATGCCAGTGCATTTCTATTTATAATGCACAATTGTGCATTTATATCTCATAAATCCATTGCAAGTCTCTGATTTGACTGAGTTTATGTGATTATTTTTCATCTGTTTTATCTGCAACATTAGTCCAGTCGTTCATTTACAGCAAGCATGTTCATATGCATCTCAGTTCGGGATGAATGAAAATATAGTTTGTGTTTTATATAATGCTTGCTTTGCTGAATCTGTTTTCGTCCCGGGTCTCTAGCTGGACCCCCCTGTGGCTCCGGTCTGGATTATGTTGTTATGGTCAGTGTAATCGAACTATTAGCATCCAGTAATGTACTGTGATGTTGACTGACACACACAGCATCAGTGAGTTCAGGACCAGTGTCTTGTCTCTGCTGTATTGACTGCGGCGGTCCTGCAGCGCTCTCTGATTAGATAGTGGCATGAGATTTCAGTCTAAATGGATGAATGGCTCCTCAATGCGATTTTAATGATGTAGTTCTTCTGGTGCAGAGATTGTCTTTCCTGTGCAGCTGACGGCGGTGTGGACAGAGAGAGAGACGGGGTGTTTTTGGTTCACATTTTAATGATCAAGAGACATAAAGTGTGTTTAAATGGGTCATAGGATGTTGCTAATAAATATTTTGTGCATTTGGTGCACATGCAGTGTGTTTATGGTTCACTAAGGTTAAAAAAACACATTATTTCTGAAACGCGTCGTTTTTTACAAAGCTCATCGGTCTGAAAAACCAGGTGTGCTCTGATTGGCCAGCTATCTAGTGCGTTCTGATTGGCTGAAAGCCTCTAAGCATGTGATGGAAATGTTACGCCTCTTAACATACTGTGATGCTGTGTGTCCCGGCACGACGAGACAAAACCAATAAAACCCATTACAAACAAGACATGTGTTGCATCCATTGAGGACATTATTACAGATTATTATGACTTATTCTGGCTTTTTATGCGTTGCATCACACCGGGTAAATAAAACTGTATCTGCACTTGTGATTGGAGAAACGACAAGCAACAAGAGCTACTCTACACTGCTCAAAACTTGTGTGTGAATCATCAATGGCAAATTTTTTAAATATAAAAACGTACTTACAGGCTGTAATTTATTTATTTATTTATTGTAAAATGTAAATGCATTTTCAGCATCATAACACCAGTCTTCAGTGTCTGCAGAAATCATTCTAATGTGCTGCTTAAGAAACATTTCTGATTATTATCAATGTTGAAAACAGCTGTGCATAGGTATACAGTAAGTTTATAAAATGATATGCGCATATGCTGTCTAGGAAATATGAATGTGGTCTATTGTGGTTTTTCTCTTCTCTAGGTGTGTGAGTGAGGTTTCCAGCCTGTTACAGATATCTGACACAGATGCACACGGTTATATCCGAGTGAGCTCACAGCAGGTGTGTGTGTAGCAGGTGTGTAGGTCAGGCTGAAAGATTAATGACAAACTGAGGAGAGGCTGAAAACAGACTTACAACAGATTCCACACGAGCTTGTTAGAAGCATTCGGTAATATTAAGTGAATATGCGAGTGTTTATAGTCAGCGATGGCCTGATACTGATGCCTGATTGCGTTTGACAGGCAGCAGTAGTGTTTGCGACGTCTTCCATCTGCTGCTGTCACTCTGGACTTTTAGTGTATGACAGCACACTGACAAACACACTTAACGTCTCTGAATCATCCTGGAAGGAGTTTACTGGAGTGAACAGCTCTCAAACGTCTCGTTCTGACACCTGAAGCCATCAAGTTTGACCATCAGAGCATCTGGGAAAGTGTGTAGATAAATATGTTTAGATTGAGTTTTGCTCCGTATGTTGTGTGTGCAATCTGTGCATGTGTGTGTTGTGGTCTCTAGGACAGGTGAAGTCAGTACTGGTTTGTGTGGTTTGTGGTGTGTGGGCTCAGCTGTGAGTGTTAGCAGATGGAGATGGTGCTCAGCGGGGCTCTGTGGACGCTGGCACTGCCCCTGAAACAACCCATTACGGACACACGGAAACATCTGGCGGTCTGGATATCGGCTCAGGACATCTGATGCAATATTAGCACACGTGCACATATGCTTTTTGTTACAGCTTCTTTCATTAGACAAAATCCTTTTAGCTGTTAGTCAGTCCTGATTTAAAGTTGTGCATGTTTTGATTTTGAGTGCATTAGTGCTCGTATATATTCTTAATGGTGTTGGTTCTGGGTGTATATTTTCCGTTCATTTTCCCCATAGGGATAAAAAAAAGGGTACACGGTATAAATCAAACCAACCGGCTATGAGGTTAATTATAAAATTGCAAATTTTAATTTAAAGGAAAATAGTGTTTTAAACTTGAACAAAAAGGCAAAGGTACAAGACTGTGAACTTAATGACTTTAATAAGGGACGAAAACTACAATCCCATGATGCATTGTGTGGTAGGACAATCAGTCGATGGAGAAATATAAAGCTATTCATTTAAAATCGTAAATTATATCTATCCTCGATTATGTCATTTACTGTGCTTAATAGAAGACTGTAAATGGAAAATTGTAAATAGATAGATCTGCGACTCTAATTGGTGGAATTTTCTAGAGAGCATTATGGGTAATGTAGTTTTTCACCACAGATGCCTCTGGTAAACATAATGAAAATAATGCAGATGTCTCTCAGACAAACATATACCACCGATTACCAACTCACAGCAGGTCTGTCTATAAAGGTTTATAGTCTTAAATCAATTTCCCTGTGGAGGAAATGTTTTTACTTCCTGCCCCGAATGTTGCACTCTATTTAATTTTTCCCTCGAGGTCCACTTAAAATGTTTTTTTTTTTTTTTTGAGCCAATATAGTTTTTCATACCCATTTCCCACCCTCTCTA
The DNA here is from genome assembly GCF_003368295.1 of Carassius auratus. Lineage (NCBI taxonomy): Eukaryota > Metazoa > Chordata > Actinopteri > Cypriniformes > Cyprinidae > Carassius > Carassius auratus. The sequence goes on along the minus strand of NC_039246.1, from coordinate 27,922,425 downwards.
TATGGTTACACGCTTTTGATAGGTCATTTGATGAGGTTAGCTGCCATTTCCCCAGCATCCTCCTAGATAATGGCCTGGATACGATGCATTTCAGCGTGAAGAAGGTGAGTAACTCATTTGATCATGTATATCTGGCCTGTTGCCATAATCTCAGCACTGCGACATGTATAAAAGCACATCACATCAGGAGTGTGTAGGGTGTATCAGTCTGTTTGTCTCGAGGGGTAATGCTCTAGTTTGAGCGATTACATCCTGACAGCATGCTGGTTAGTAGTGGGTTTCGCCTCCGCTGCAGTCTGCCTCCACATAATGCATGGCAATGAGGTCCACAGACCGGATTGTGTGTGTGTGTGTGTGTGTGTGTGTGTGTCCACAGGGTCTAATCGTCTCTCCAACTGCCCACAATCTGTGATAGAGAGTCCAATCTGAAATGGGAAACAATCTGCTTAAATAGCCCTGTTTTTCTTGTTCTACTCCATTAATATATATTACACCCACCACCTATAACTTTACCAACTCATTAGCTACTTCTACGAACACATCGACATTGTTAATTAACACACCTATTACTGTATTCAGTGTTTGAGTGGTTTGTTAGGCCAGAAACATACTTTCTTGACTAAAACTTGACATAGGTGTAAATCTCTTAATAGAGCGAAACAACCAATATTTAAATCCCTAAAATCTCAGATGTGCACGAGTTACTTGCAGCACTGATATATGGTCTAGACAGTTTAATATATACTTTGAAATAAATCTGGATGATTGCTTGTATCATCGTTATATATCACCCAGCTCTCGCTCTTTGTTAAATCACTAAGGCATTATAGACATAACAGAATGAGAAGCTGCTTTGACATGATGTGTATTGTGAAGAGCGCTGTACAAATACATCTGACTTGACTATAAACACGTTGAAGCTTTAACTATTGCTCGGACTATAACGTATGTTGTGTCTGCTGCTGTCAGACAGCGATGATAAACATTAGTCTTCTGTGTTTGAGAAGGTCAGAGGTGATCTGTTGCGAGCCGACTCCGAACACGTCGAAAATACAAATCTGTGCGTTTGAGATGCACCGCAGAACGTTACCGTCTAGACAGCACATACACACACACACGCCAACGTGAGTCATGCGTTTAAAGAGAGGAAGAAACAATTTCAATGTCTCGATTTCTCAAACTGTGAAGACATGCATGAGGGTGTTTTTCTTATGCAACGTCTGAGAAACAGGACGCTTGAGTACAGATCTCTGTCCTGGAGAATACACTGAGATGTTAAAGAACTCATTTGTGATTTTCCTTTCCTCAGGGTGTTTTCATGCTGCGTTTCTTTCTTCCCCGAGAACGGACGGCTGCACAAAAGCACCAGTTTTGGTGCACAGCATCAAGTCAGAAGAAGCACAGAAATGCAATGAGTTCTTCTAACGGTGCCCTTGAGAAAGAGCCGCATAGAGCCGAGAGTAAGTGTGTGTTTGTTGCTGAGTTGTGTTTCTGTGTCCCGTCTCTCTCGTGGAGTGGTGACGTACGGCCCGTGTGCCGCTGTACGACGATGGACGACTCTGGTACTCATTAAGATCGGGAGCGATAGAGAAAATGGGAAAAGAGAAAGAGCAGAAAGGAGATAAAGCGTTTGCTTTTTGGAGTTGCTCCTCTTCATTATTTTCACTGACCTCTTATTCTCTTTCTCTGTGTTTCTACGGCGTAAATATGTGATGCGTCACTTTAGATCTGAACGGATCCATCATCTATGCGTATACTTAATTAAACATAAAACAAACTTTTGATATCATAATTCCTAATCAACACACAGCTTTCCAGTTTTAACGACAGACTTCTCTCTGGACTTCAACTACTCTCTCAGATAATTTGACTCATATATATACACATCACAAAACGGAAGAAAAGATCTGTCATTGTTTTGACGTTTTTGACTTTTGTGACATTTTGTGACATTTCATCTTTTTTTTATTGCAACTTTTTTTTTTTTTTGTGAAAGCTGTTTTAAAGGAATATTCTGTGCCCAGTACAAGTTAGAAATCAATGAAAATGTATTTCCGTTTATGCCTCTAAAATAGCGAAACCCTTGATTGCAATGGGGCATTTACAAAAGCATTGAAAATTCGTAAACATCATAATGCTCAGTTTCAGTGGTATAGCAACACAACATTAATCATATGTGTATCTTAGCATGCTATGCTAACCTGTTTCTCATAGACAATTGTATAACTTTGTTGCTAATGCACTGTCGGTAATCCAAATAGCTGAAAGAATTCAAGTTCCTCTGACGCTCACGTCGTAACTCAAAGATGCATCTAGCACAGATCACCACCAGTGTCCTCAGAAAACCCGAGGATGAGCCCGGTGCGATGACACTTAATCCCTGGACTGGAGTTTTGAGATGATGATCGTATGCATGACCTGCGCCAGTCATAACACGCCACACTTGATCCACTATTAACCTGACACCTTATCCAGCTCATCTCGCCCATCCTCCTCAAACACTCTCTTACAGGACACATCACATTTCGAGTGGCTTAACCTTTACCATCAGGCCTGTGTCTGACATAGCTGAGCGCAAATGGAAGCGGGCAGGTCAGTAATGAGTCATCCGTAATGAATTAATAGCCTGCTTTGGCTCTGTGCACGGCCTTCCGTCTCCCTCTAATGCGCGTGTGTCTCTTTCTATATTCACGGCGTATGAAAATCAGACTTGAAAATCTTTTTGTTCAACAGAGAAGTTCTCAGCTATTCACAAAACCGTGCCTCAATTATCCTCTCTCTCCTCCTCTGCCCTCATCAATTATGCATACTGTATATTAAATACCTCACATTTGCACATCCGCTCATTTACATAATTTCCAGCGTCCCAGTTGGCAGAAATCGGGTGATGCCACTGAACTCTGTTGTTTCCTTCACCTCTTCGATTCTTCTTAGTGTTTAAGGAATATGTGTTTACAGCATCTTGTGCTGTAGACGATGATCCCGCTGTGCGTATAAACCAACAGGGAAACACGTTGACAAATGCACTTATAATAAAGGCCCTGGCAGGCAAGTGCGTAGATAAATAGATATGCAACTATCACTGTGTTTTGAATGTATAATCGTGACATGTTACAAGAGAAACTGTAGCTTTCCAAGCCCTGAGCGATTCATAATTGATAGTCGTTAAACTGTGAGAATAATATCTCAAAACCATAATGTATTTATGAGTAAAACACAATGTAGGACATGATTTTATCAGTCAGGAATGGAAGTCTAAAATCCAAACACTTGAATCGTTTACAATAACACCAGGAGCATTTTTTTTAAGAAAGTTGATTGGATTTGTTTACTTGAACCCAGAATATTCCTTTTATTTTGATGTTGTGTGTGATGGTGAATTCACTGGCTGTCGTTTTATGTCTCGAGAGAGGTTTGGTATTACATTACTCCGTATAAACTCTTGACATGAGGACAGTGTTGTGTGTGAATGACAGTATTGTGCCGCAGCGAGAGAGATTTATTGGTTAGATAAAGAGGACACAAGAGAGGCTGAGCTGACTGAAGTCTGTAATGTGCTCAAGGGTGATTGGTTTTCATTTTCTCTCCTCCCAGCGAAAGCGCGGAGGAGTAATGGCTTTAAAATATTGCTGTGTGTTTGAGCCAGCCCGGAGCGTGTCTGGATCCCTCCTCCACCATCCATCAGAGATCTGAGGTACTGGGGAACACTTGGGGATGCTCAGACATGGTCAATTTGACATGTGTGTTAACCACCATCAGTCGATCAAATGCTGTGCAAAGAATAATGTCCTATATTACATTGAGCCATATCTAAAAAACAGACTATCGCCCACTTGAGTTAAGCAACCATCAAGCACTCACCTGAATACCCAAACTGTGTAGCAACACCCTGGAAACCATCCAAAACACTCCAACAACTACATTGAAACAAAGTAACAACTACTCAGAACACTTTTGCAACTGTGTAGCAACACCCTGGCAACCATCCAAAACATTGAAACAAAGTAACAACTACTCGGAACACTTTTGCAACTGTGTAGCAACACCCTGGCAACCATCCAAAACATTGAAACAAAGTAACAACTACTCCTAACACTTTTGCAACTGTGTAGCAACACCCTGGCAACCATCCAAAACATTGAAACAAAGTAACAACTACTCAGAACACTTTTGCAACTGTGTAGCAACACTCTGGCAACCATCCAAAACATTGAAACAAAGTAACAACTACTCGGAACACTTTTGCAACTGTGTAGCAACACCCTGGCAACCATCCAAAACATTGAAACAAAGTAACAACTACTCCTAACACTTTTGCAACTGTGTAGCAACACCCTGGCAACCATCCAAAACATTGAAACAAAGTAACAACTACTCGGAACACTTCTGCAACTGTGTAGCAACACCCTGGAAACCATCCAAAACATTGAAACAAAGTAACAACTACTCAGAACACTTTTGCAACTGTGTAGCAACACTCTGGCAACCATCCAAAACATTGAAACAAAGTAACAACTACTCGGAACACTTCTGCAACTGTGTAGCAACACCCTGGCAACCATCCAAAACATTGAAACAAAGTAACAACTACTCGGAACACTTTTGCAACTGTGTAGCAACACCCTGGCAACCATCCAAAACATTGAAACAAAGTAACAACTACTCCTAACACTTTTGCAACTGTGTAGCAACACCCTGGAAACCATCCAAAACATTGAAACAAAGTAACAACTACTCCTAACACTTTTGCAACTGTGTAGCAACACCCTGGAAACCATCCAAAACATTGAAACAAAGTAACAACTACTCCTAACACTTTTGCAACTGTGTAGCAACACCCTGGAAACCATCCAAAACATTGAAACAAAGTAACAACTACTCCTAACACTTTTGCAACTGTGTAGCAACACCCTGGAAACCATCCAAAACATTGAAACAAAGTAACAACTACTCGGAACACTTTTGCAACTGTGTAGCAACACCCTGGAAACCATCCAAAACATTGAAACAAAGTAACAACTACTCGGAACACTTCTGCAACTGTGTAGCAACACCCTGGAAACCATCCAAAACATTGAAACAAAGTAACAACTACTCAGAACACTTTTGCAACTGTGTAGCAACACCCTGGCAACCATCCAAAACATTGAAACAAAGTAACAACTACTCCTAACACTTTTGCAACTGTGTAGCAACACCCTGGAAACCATCCAAAACATTGAAACAAAGTAACAACTACTCCTAACACTTTTGCAACTGTGTAGCAACACCCTGGAAACCATCCAAAACACCATAGCATCGCGTCAGCTATAGTTTTAAATAGGCAAGTGAATCTCATTGATTTAAGAATGATTTTAAGCCAGAGAGAATTCACAGTGGGCTGATTTAGTCACCAAAATGCCCTGTACTGAACAGGTTAATGTGGAAGAGATCAGATTTGTCACGTTTGTTCCTTTATCGTCACACCTGGTTAGGACACAATGTAACAGAGCCTTTAAAAGTTTGGCTTTTATGTCAGCTGCTGACAGTGATGATGCATTACACAGCTAGCATGCTGGTTTTCTAATGTCAGTATTAGCGTGCAGTGATTTTAGTATCCCTGAGATGTGACTGAGGCAGAGACAGAAAGCGAGCGCTAATGTTTGAGTAGGGGACTGGCAGCTGTCCAGCAAATAAAGTCATTTCTCAAAGCTGCTGCCAAAATAAGCCCACTAATACATCCTCATTAGGAACCATGCAAATAAACCAGGACAACAAGACTCTAGGGCTTCTGGGAATCAGGCGTTGTTTAAGCATGGTGTTCAAGCCCACGGGAAGTCAGAATTCACTCTTTACTGTCTCAATATACTCTCCTTATTGTGCAATATTCATGCTCATCATCCAAAGGGCCTCATAATCTTTAACCAAACTTACTCTGTCTTATCCTAATCCTACCAATTTGTCACATTACAAGTAAAACGAGCCAGTCTTATTTTAATGTAATCTAGACAACATTATCATTTTTATTAATATTTTGAAATAATATTTATACATTTCAGTTTAAGTTCTTTTAGTACGTCAAGTTAAGATTTATAAAAATGAGAAATGTTGCCTTTGCAACTGGCTGAAATTTTATTTTATTCACTTAATATTTATTTTGTTTCATGTAATGACTTTATATTGGTTTACTTGTTTAGTGACTGTGTTTTGAGTCAATACAGTCCTGACTTTTATCTTTTATAAATGTATTAGTCATATGCTGATTTCCACTCCAATGACCATAGATGTCTGGACAGAATAAAGACATAAGAGATCGGTGGATATTGTCTGCGTGCCACAAACCGTCCTGCGGGAAACTGCTTTAGTCAGCGCGGCTGTACTGAAGCAAGGTTTTTATTTGCAAAATCAAATTCTCTGACTAAAGCGGCAGTGAATAAGTAGTCAGGCAGCACGCTTCATAAAAGCTCAAATGCTCGGAGAGGCTGATAGCGTGAGTGGGGTTTCATTTGAGCAGCGTAATGAGCTATTAATGGTGCTTTAAGGGCTTTCTCGTGGTGTTTGTTTGCTTTTCGGCATTTGATTTGTTTGTTTGTGTAGCACCCGACCGCCTGCGGAGCTGAGACCTGTCTGTCTCTAATACTGGTGCATCAACATACTACGTTTATCTGAAGTGTGCACTATGCTAGTGCAACAATTGCAGTTGATATTGTGAGTGCATTGTAACGTGGCATACAAGTGCTGCACTGCAAATTTTGGGGAATGTTGCATGCAGTCTCGAGTAAATTTAGATGGTGTGCACAGTATGCATACTGCACATGCCAGCTAGCATGCATTGAGAACACAGCCCATGTGGTAACGTACATATGAAGTGCACTCAGGGAGGGACTGAGTGTGAATGATTTGTATAAAGCTGTTAGTGTAAATTGCGTATAGCGGGACCCTCAGGAGGCGTGCGTTCACTCTGACAGCAGGAACGCTAGCCAAGCGAGACAGGAAATCTCTTGTGGGAGAGAAAATTATATTAGCCTTCACTGCTGTGATTATCATATATATTAGTGGACGGTGGGTTATGGCTGTAGGCTGGAACAGAGTCTGCTTTAATGTACCAGGTCTCCAGGAACAGACCTCACTTACTAGAGGTGCAGACCTTCACGGCCATTAACATATCTGCACTAGTCACTCGCTGTCTCTAGTGAGCTGCCTATGTAGGGAGCATTATAAAGTGCACAACTGACATAATAATTATATTTTTTTAGCTGAAGTCTAAGGCAGTGTTGCATATGTGACTCCATGGAGAATCACGGAATTTATTGCAATTCGCATAGTGTATATATTGATCATAAATCTACTTTTATTCAATAATGAAAACGGAAAAAAATAGTTTGATCTAATTAAAAAAAAATGATCCTCCGTGTTTTATGCAGTCTGCTTTGGAAGTTTTTTTGGCAAATGAATTAGACCATCTGGCTATTCCATGCAGAAAGTGCGCATACACCCTGTATTCGGGATATATTGTGTGGTAGTATGCCAGTCTTAACATACTCAATGTGTTTGTGTTTATGCTAACGCTAATACTAGCATGCCACCTACTCCATATCGTGCAGTTTTACTGTATGCAGCCATCCATTTTTCAATAGTTTGTGAAACACTAGGCTGTATTATATGACAAATGTTTCAGTCTGTAACCTGCTGTATTGTTGTCACATGATCTAACATATATATTAGGGGTGACCCCGAATAGTCAATGAATCGATGCTTTGATTCGAGGAGATTCGACTACCAATCTGACATATATATCATGGATATATTATTTACCTGATATAAGATGCATTTGGTTTTGAGTCAAGCACTTTATTGTAGTACTACGGTGATGTCTCTTCAGCACACAGCGCGATACACAAACTATAATGCAGAATATTAATAACTATGCCTGGGACTCTTCTCTTCTGGTCAACTTCAGCGCGCATCTCAAAACAGAAATGCAGAACATTAACTGCTAATGTTTTAGGCTAACGTTATAATGAGAGCACTGTTATAACTAAAATTAAAATTAAATAAAATTGTTACGATTTCGCCGATGTTAAGTGTTAGCTATCTGTTAATCAAAGCATAAAACATTATTTACCCCATTTATATCTGCAAGGTGTTCATTACACATTTTCCCTGTGTGTTAACATCAATAATTATGTATTTCGAATGTCTGACCTGACTCTTGTTAATGTATTTTGCCCCGCCCCCAAAAATATGATTCGACTATTAGTTGAATATCGGCAAGATTCGAAAACTCAGATTCGGCTATGGAAATCCTTAGTCTGGGACACCCCAAGGGGTCAATTTATAATCATGTTTATGTTAATTATCCCATGAACTTATTCTATCAGATGACCTGGATATGCAGAGCATTCGCACCTTAAATGGGCGAACGCCACTAATAAATACAATGGTAAGGAGTATTTACATACAAGATAATCAAAAGAGAACAGGTAATACACTAGAGAAACAGGTAATTCTGTAAGACACTGGGATAGCCGTAGAATCGCTGGATAAAAAGGTACTAATTGCAACCAGAAAGACACTGGAGTCAAAGGATAGTGAGACAACGAGAGTCCTTGTGAAATGCCAGACTGTGACTGAGGGCAAGTGGTGAGCTTTTGTGCAATACTGAATACATTTAAATTGGTTAAGGAGTACAAACAGTCACTTTTATTCCTTGTTGCTCATTTACATGATATTTAAATCGACAGGTATTCCCAAATCACATTGCCAATGGTGAGCAACCTTGCTGCCTTTGTAGACAGTAGACAACAAGGCAGCACACTTGGTTTTGGAAGAGAGCAACTGTATGTGTTGTCTTCTCAGTAAAGCTAGCACTGTCTCACATACATACTTCTAGTCATATTATGGTCACCACAGCAGTAATGATGGCTCAGGGCTGGTGGGCAGCTGCAGGCTGAGGTTTGCGTGTGTGTGTGTGTGTGTGTGTGTGTGATGAGCAGCTCCAGGGTTTGCACTGGGTCACTGCACACTTTTAGCAGAGTGCTTTCAAACCTCTCTCCTCTTCTCTCTCTCTCTGTGACGTGCAAATCGGAGGGAAATCAAAGACGGAGGAGGAAGAAGAAGAGGGCTGGTGATGCTGTTCAGCGTCTCCAGTTGCTGTCTCCTCTGTAATTTTTGGAAAGCCAGAGGTGTGAAGCGTGGAAAATAAGCTGTTTTAAAGAAGCCGAGCTGCTGGAGGCATGACAGCTGTATTTATGAGAGGTTTCTATAAATTATAAAAAGGTTAGTTTGCCCAAAAAATGACAACTCTGTCATTTCTTCAACCGCATGTGTTCAAAACTCAGAATATGGTATAGCTAAAAATGACGAAATCAGTTTATTTATGTATTTGCCTTTAAACGTGTAAATAGCCCTAGAGCTCTTAAACATACTAGCATGAGACATAGGATTGCTGTCTTATGTCACTTTATGAAACTTAATATATTTCTCAATTCATGCATTAAAATATTTCTCAATGCATCCCTTCTAAAGCAACACTTTTGTAGCAAATCCACCGTATATTTTAAGATGACTGTTGAATAATTGGCCAGTGCATCATGTCTTTGTTTTCTTAGTATTTTGTACTATGCATATTGCATTTTTATAGCATTCCACTGTTATTCCACACCATTTCTGTGTTTTGCAGTCATAAAGGGTTTAAATCGACATGAGGCTCGGTAAATCATGACAGAATTTTCATTTTGGATGAACTATCCCTTTAATTCCTGTGGATGTGAATATCACGAACCCAGCCTGCATCGGTGACTGTGATTACATGTCCAAGGATAATCCCACATTATTCCCCAGATCTCAGTTCTCGAATCCCATTTCAAATCCCATTTCCCACTGATTGAGTCATTTTGGGGAATAAGCTGTTTGTATGCCCTTTCAATGTCCCTGTTATGAGTCGGCCCTTTATCCAGGAAGAATCTGCCTATTCACAGCACCGCGTAATGCCAGTCTTCATCTGAACCATCTGCGGCTCTTATTTGCTCTGTTTTATTGTGCAGATGCATGTAAAGTTCGTCCTGTACATTGTGCTGAAAGGCGAAAATGTAAAATGTTTTGAAGGATTTCAAATGACCCTGAACATATAAAGCAGCTTCAAGCGTAGATGTTAAAAATGGTCATGATCTAAATGAGAGATTATTCAAATACTGTAATCAGCACGTTTCAACTGCACGAGCCATGTGATGATGGAAAATATCACGGTTTGATATGATCGTAATATAGAAGTGCTCATAAATTCATGTTCTTTGATTTTGTGTGTGCATGTAACGTGTTTGCACCTCTTTCACCTCCTAAGATTTGATTGGTGTTATGTGAAGAGACCGTGAGCATTTAAACCTAATGCATCCATCACAAACACATACACACTTATTTTTCCATATTGCTCACTCCACACACACACTAATGACCTCGGTTTTTCTTAATTGATCCCTAATCCTGATTAAACCACTAGATCTGTCAATTTCAGTAGCAAAGGTAAGAAGGCCACTATCTGAGGGCACAGGTTTCCCAGTTATTGGTGAAGGACTCATGCTAAACTCACTTAATCATAAGGATCTCAGCTTGGTGATAATCCTCCGCTTCAGGAAAGGAGCCAGAAGTGGATTTTCCTCCATTGGCATGCGCAAGTTCCTGGCAAGGCAACGAAGTTTATCTAATTATTTATTTTTCTGGCAGGTGTTATTGCTCCAGACATCAGGCGTGATGCATCACAAAATGCAGACTTCTGTAGTTTGGTGTGGTCATCTGTCAGATCTTTTCTTGGTTTAACATTGCAGAATGAACAGAATTTCCAGAGTTGACAGGGAAGTTATATGTTACTGTGTACACTATTTGAGGCGATCTCTCCATCAAATGAATGATACCAGGCTTCATAGCGGAGCTAGTTTGAAATGTCATGTAAAGTAGGTGCAGTTACATGATTACGTAACGCATGACGGAGGAACTCCGAAGATTGGTCAGAATGAAGCTTGCTTCTCTGTGACCCAAAATTCAATTCAGTGTCACCTTCAGGTCTTTCGGTTTTAAGCCGACCCACCAATGACTGTTCCCGAAGACCAAACGTCTGGAATGCAGCTGTATCTCCACACTAACTTTAAATGGTCCACAAGTTTTTGATATTTAAAGAGTCCAGCTCCATCTGGAGGAAGCAGGTTCTCTAAAACTCTGCAGTGTCTGGCAGACTCCTGGATCTTGGATCTGAAATTGGGGATGGTAGAGGTAGGTCCTCTGTACATATGCTCTGAAACGAATGTCTTTGCTAAAAGTAACCCAAGGTGCTAGGTGACATTTGAGTTAGCAGACATGGAGCCGGTTTGGGGGTAAGAATCTGGATTATGGACCTGATACGAGAGAGGTCACATGGAGACGTCCTATCTATCTATCCATCTATCATTTTATCTATCTGTCATTCTCTCATATTTAACGTCTTGAGGGTTGGAGTTGATCCTCTCAAGACGTGCAGTACTCATCCGCAGTGAGGGGCAGTCAGAGGTGTTTGGAGCTCAGCGCGGGGGAAATGAAGAGGTCTCACGCGCTCAGCTTCTGCATTCTGTGGCTGCAGGATTAGCTAATGCGATTAGCCGCGTCTCACAATCAGCCGCACCGAATGCATGTTGTAATTACTGCAACTCAACGAGAAAGGTGTGTGTGAAAGATTAATGCAGGTGAGTGGCAAGCTGTGATAGATACGCTCTGCTAACGTGCTCTCCGCAGCCAAGCGTGTGTGTGTGTGTGTGTGTGTTTGTGAATGGGAATGCACACATATGCGACCCAAACACAGACTTTACAGAAATGCCAAGTCTGAGCTGAAGGTTAGGTACTGTAGTGCTCCAAATGGGTTTATATTTTTGATGTTGATGTCATTTTTATACGATACTGAGGATAGTTGACCTGTTAATACCCTAAAGATCCAAAACTCAATAACTCTAGATGACATGATTCCAAAGTTACAAAAATGATGTGACTTGCTTTTTAGCAAAACTTTTTATGGAGTGTAAAACTCTGATGCTATTTCTGACTTTAAGTTGATTTCATGAGACAAATAGGTCATGATCCCAATAATAATGCACAGTCTCTATCTCTGCTAAATTCTGCTTTGGTGCCACTGTGCATTTCAGATCTCTGTACTATATTAGGACGTTGTCTCATGAAATCAGCGCGACATATTTCAACACAGGATTTCTCACAGCTTCAGTTCCATACTGAAAATCAATGGACATGCCAGTTGACTCCAGCTGAATCGCTGCCCGTTCATTTAGCTCTGATTCAAGAGGTTTCTAGCTTTTTCTCCTCACAGTTTTGAGTCTGCCTTCTGCTCGTATATTCATTTCTGCCTGCGATGGAGCGACTTCAGATGTGTGCAGCAACTGAGAGAGAAACCTGGCTGTGAATCACAACGTGGCTTGATTACAAAGACAGAAGAGAATAAAATAACGAACAAGAGAGCTACAGAATTATGTGTTATAATTCTGATGCATCAGAAATTTGCTGCATGACTTAAATAGGGCTATGATGAAGAAAATTTTTTGAATTTCATTTGATTGCATTTTAAATAATTGTATGCATTCATTTGATATATCTCAATCATAAAACACATAATCCAGGAAATATTAATACAGACAACAGCACAGTTGTCACATTCATAAAAAATTGACCATTGCATATGGCACTATTATTGTTCAATACATTATTAAAATAAACAATATTGAATAGGTTTTTTTAAAAATTAAATTAAAATGCAATGCAATGGATTTCAAATCAAAGCCTGACATGAAGAAACCTCTCTGGATAATCTGAAATGATTTTGATGTGTAATGAACAGATGGGAGTCTCATCTGCATAATCTTTAATTTTGCCTGAAATAATAAAACTGATTGGCAAATAAAAAAAAACTGAAGCTTCTCATCACGGTTTGGTCCTGGAAACACATCAGTTCTGTTTTCCTAGTAATACGAAGACTTGTTTCTTAGAAAGCTGCAAGGTTTCTGTCTTACACACCTTGTGTTTACTCTTTCAGATCTTCTTTCGTTGTCTTTCGAGACGCCAGGAGGCCGATAGCCAAGCGCTAACGTTTGATTGAATTATCCCTCAACATGATGTGGCAGTAAACTGTTATTCCTCCATCTCACCAGCCCTGTGCCGTCTCGGCCCTGAGCGACGGCTTTCATCCTCTCTCATATCTCTGCTGTCATGCACATACTGGCACTCGATGGCTTCGGCCTTTTGCTCATTTACGGCTCTGTATTCCCGAGAGGCTGTCTGATTCCTGAGGGGAGGCCTGTGGAGGACGCTCTGTTAAATTTAAGGCCATATATAAATATATATGAGCGTACGGTTCTCTCAGATTGAAAACATATACCTGGGACGATTGCCTGCTATGAAGTTCATTCCCGCCGTAATGCTGTTTTCCCCCCAATCTCATCAGGTCCTTCAAAGAACGCATCCTATTTTTCCTATTTTAAGGCGTGAGAGATATATGGAAAGGAAAGGGTGAATGTTTGAGAGTATCGCAACTTCATTTCTTGGATTAATTCAGTTGGTTTCCTTCGACTGGTTTCTTCACTGGTAAATTCTCTCAAGGAGGGAATGCTTTTTCACACATGTTTAGGTTGCAGATGCATTTCAGGAATTGAGAACAATGCTGAGATTTCTGCAGAGATGAGAAATATATTATCAGGTTACTGGAAACTATGTTGAGAAAAGCACGTACTGTACACAAATCAAGCTGAAATGCTGTAATGAACCTCCACATTACCCATGCAGGAATGCCCGAGTTCAGAAAACAGCTGTATCACCGCCACCAACAACAACAACAACAACATCAAAATGCACCAAAAGCTAATTATTGAAAATCCCACAAGCCACTTAAACTACAAGGTATGCAAAATCCATTCAGTGAGTTTGGTGCATGACATTTTGAGAAACATTGTGCCATTTCTAAGTCAAACACAACAAATGTTAAGCTCTGAAATATCAAGCTGGGCGTTTTACTACAAACACAAACACAAAGACTCCCATCACCTTGTGTAGAAACCGCTAACGTTTGGTCTGCTATAACACCAACCAAAAAACCATCATTGCAGTTCACTTTTTTTGCATGACATTGGAAGAAAATAAACGATGCATCCTAACTTTAGAAGATGCGTTAGTCTATTTAGTGAGTTTGGAGCATGACATTTCTGTTGCCATTTTTAAGTCCAATATGCATCATCTGAGGACTCGGCTGCAGACACGTGTGTGTGTGTGTCATGGCTGACTCTAGAGCATCATTACACACTCATTACACACCTGTGGACCGAGTGCAGGTCAGAGAGCATGCGGTCATCTCACATGAAAGTATTTGCACTCCCGTCCTACACAGCGCTGAAGTGGACCGTCTTAATGCAGCTCCTCAATTTGATCAGAATCTTGGGCTAAAATAAAACGAAATCAACTGTGACCGTTCTGTCAAACTAACGCCGGAAGGTCTACCGGAATAGAAGGAAATCTTAATTTTAAAATAGATCGACTCCAGATTCTAATTGCATGAGCCAGGTTTGTGACATGTGACTGCATTAATTTGTCTTTTTTGTTTTTTTGCCGCCACATGACCAAAACTGGTTTATTTAGTTTCTGAGAGGTGAAGCAAGCTTCGGAGGATCCTGAGTTTAAGTGTCTTGTTCAAAGATGAATCTTACTAGAGATTACTGACACAGTTACTCAGAACAAGTTTTGAGGAGGGGTAGTTAACAGGATTAACAGAAGCGCTGCCTCCCCCTTGTGTTTGATCCAAAACGTACTTACACTCTTGGCAATGTATAGTGAACACTTTGTTTCCATTTCGTAAGTGTTTGTATTTTAAGTAAATGTTATGCAAAATGTGTTTATTAGAAATTTGGGTAACACTTTATAATAACTGCACACTATTAATCATTAATTAAGCATTAGTAAACAGATAATAAATAATTTATAAAGCATTAATAGACAGTAATAATCAGTTTATAAATACAGATATAAACGCTTTATTCTTGATTTAAAAGCATATCTATAATGTGTAATTTCATACTTTATTCATGATCAATTTATCATTTCTCAATGAAGTATAGCATTATTTACACACCAGTTATTTAGGAGTTGCCAGTGATTCATAAGATCACAAGAAATGTAGTAAATTCAGGTAGTTATAAAGCATTTAGTAGTGGTCAGTTAACTATTTATGTGAGCTCATCTAAAGTGAGTCTAGTTATGCCTTGTAAAGCATTTATAAAGGATTTTTAAAGGCTCAGTTATCTTCTAATCAAAAAATAGAAACAAACACAACACAGTGATACAGAACATAGAAATATTAACAGCCTTTAAATCTCATTTGTATAAGCTTTACAAGGCATAAATAGTCCTCACTTTAGATGAGCTCACAAAAATAGTTAACTAACAACTACATATGTTTTATAACTACCTGAATTAACCCTGAATTACTGTAGAAATAAATGTTAATAAACCATAACACTAAGTAACTATTACTATATGTCTGAATAAAAAGATGTATGAATGCACATTTAAATAGTTTATTAATCATTTACTTACAATTTCTAAGTGATCTTATGAACCACTGACAACTCCTTAATAACTGGTGTGTAAATAATGCTATACTTAATTTAGAAATGATAAATTGATCATTAATAAAGTATGAAAAAACAATTATTAAATACATTATACATATGCTTTTAAATCAGTTATAAAGCATTTATATCTGTATTTATAAACTGCTTATAAATGTCTATTAATGCTTTATAAATGATTAATTAACTGTTTCCTAATGCTTAACTAATGATTAATAGCATGCAGTTATTATAAAGTGTTACCGAAATTTGGTCTATATTTGTATTCTACACTTGCAATAAATGATGACAATTTAAATTTTTGGGGTACACTGTCCCTTTAACAGTGTACCTAGTTAACATTAATGACACATACGCAGATGTGGCATCAGTTTTTGAATATTTTACGTTGTCGTCGTCGTTGTCGTCTTCGTTAACCCTGGTTTGCATATGATGCAGGGAATCCAAATATCACTCGTATGCTTTATGTGCACAGGTGTACTTAAGTGTGTAGAGATGAATTATAGATGTGTGTGTTGAGCAGCCTCTGGGAGATGTGTGTTATTCCAGCGTGTCAGGAAACAGAGTGGGTGGACGGGACTCTGATTAGAGCCGGAGCTAAGATAGAGAGACAGATCTATGGTTTCTATATCCGTCCCTGAACAGAGAGAGATGTGGCTTATCATAGACACCGACAGACTCCCTGTACACTCCACTCGGTCCGTATCAGTCAGCTGAGGACCTCACAAACACACACATTCGTAGTGATAGCACCCATTTATCAAGCACTGACAGCTCTCATTGAGTGCTGCAGGACTGCACGCTTTCTCTTGTGTCCGACGTCTCCATCGCGTCGTTGTCAAAGGATCTGAACTCTATAGGTGATATGCCGAATGTGTTAGCCTGATCCATTGACTCGTGAAAAACTGTGGCGAGTTACGTAAAGGCATGAAAGGAGACGGATTGGCTCTTTTTTAATTCTCAGTTTTCTGCCGCTTGATTAAACTTGCTGCAGGATCAATCCAGCGCTGAATCTCAAATCAAGTCTGGAAAAAAAGATAAAAACGAGCTGCGTACTAAAACACATCAACCTGTGGGAGGCTGATTGTGTTACTGAGAAACTGCATCTCTCAGTACCTTTAACCTGGTTTCTGATGAGTCTGTAAGGCTTTGGTTATTAGTAGTGTTTGATAAGACATTTGGAAAAACGGTGAAAGAGGAATAGTTCACCTAAAAATGAAATTTGCTGAAAATGTACTCGCCATCAGCCAAGTAGATGAGTTTGTTCCTTCCTCAGATTTGGAGAAATGTAGCATTGCATCACTTGCTCACTGAGTGAATGGGTGCCATCGGAATGAGATTTTATTCGATGGAGAAAGTGTTATTATGGACTGATATTTCGGCCAGATGAGTTTGTTTCTTCCTCAGATTTGGAGAAATGTAGCATTGCATCACTTGCTCACTGAGTGAATGGGTGCCGTCAGAATGAGATTTTATTCGATGGAGAAAGTGTTATTATGGACTGATATTTTGGCCAGATGAGTTTGTTTCTTCCTCAGATTTGGGTAAATGTAGCATTGCATCACTTGCTCACTGAGTGAATGGGTGCCGTCGGAATGAGATCTTATTAGATGGAGAAAGTGTTATTATGGACTGATATTTCGGCCAGATGAGTTTGTTTCTTCCTCAGATTTGGAGAAATGTAGCATTGCATCACTTGCTCACTGAGTGAATGGGTGCCGTCAGAATGAGATTTTATTCGATGGAGAAAGTCAGATTTGGGTAAATGTGGCATTGCATCACTTGCTCACTGAGTGAATGGGTGCCGTCGGAATGAGATCTTATTAGATGGAGAAAGTGTTATTATGGACTGATATTTTGGCCAGATGAGTTTGTTTCTTCCTCAGATTTGGAGAAATGTAGCATTGCATCACTTGCTCACTGAGTGAATGGGTGCCGTCAGAATGAGATCTTATTCAATGGAGAAATTGTTATTATGGACTGATATTTTGGCCAGATGAGTTTGTTTCTTCCTCAGATTTGGAGAAATGTAGCATTGCATCACTTGCTCACTGAGTGAATGGGTGCCGTCAGAATGAGATTTTATTCGATGGAGAAAGTGTTATTATGGATTGATATTTTGGCCAGATGAGTTTGTTTCTTCCTCAGATTTGGAGAAATGTAGCATTGCATCACTTGCTCACTGAGTGAATGGGTGCCGTCAGAATGAGATCTTATTCAATGGAGAAAGTGTTATTATGAACTGATATTTTGGCCAGAAGTGATGATTATGTGATGTTTTTATCAGCTGTTCGGACTCTCATTCTGACGGCACCCATTCACTGCACAGCATCCATTGGTGAACAAGTGATGCAATGCTACATTTCTCCAAATCTGATGTCCTGTGGGTTGATACATTTTCAGCAGATATATTTAACTATTCCTTTAAACTTATGCTCTGGACTCAAATCCCACTAGAAATAAAGAAGATGCATTAAACAATACGATCATGCATTAGGTGGTGCACAAGAAAACACTGCTATGATTGTGTTTTTAGAAACTATAGACGGCATCACAAACAGAAAATCCTGCGTTGTTTATTCTCGCAGCGTAGCCTTGATTCAATCCATCACGTACTATCAGCTCAGAAATCATTGCCCACCTTCATCAGACCTACAGATCTCATTTTCCTGTCGTATTTTCCACATTCACAGAGCCGGGTCGCTCCAAATCATTTCAACAGACCCTCGGGCAATGTACGGGAAGGAATGCATATATTATACATTATAAAGGTGTTTTGGAGGCATTTACAGTTCCTTATTATATGCTACGTCGTATATTGTAAATGATATTAACTACAGTTATAACACAAGCCTATTCATATTTATTTGTTTAGATATTATATTCCATTAAAATGCATAATGTCATGGTTTGTGTGCTGTAATGCATTACACTGAGACCGTTTGCAACCTCAGGGTTTGTGTGATGCAATCTAGCAGTGAGATCTTATAGAGGCGAATTCTCTATAAATCGCATACAGTACGAAAAAATGGAAAAGGCAAGGTCAAGACTTTTTTTATTTCAGTTTGGGTTTTTATCTTTAAAGACAATACGGTAATAAAATATGAACAAAGAAAGACATTGAAAGCAATAGCACTATTTTCTCCCGACGGTTTATGTTCACTTAAAACATAAAGCAGTTGAGATTTGTGATAGCTATTTAGTATTGCTTTATTTGAGTGTAATGCATGTGGTTAAGGTTTGATACAGAGCTGTGCGAGTGATAATATAGTTTACATTTGACCCATTCTTCAGTAATTCAGTCCCGGTTGAGCTGATTTTGAGGGAGCACAGTTTGAAAGAGAGAAGGCTTTAATGATTTAGACACGCATGTGTGTGTACAGTGAGAATCCAACCGTGCCGCTGTTTCGCCTTCTTTCATATTTTATGAAAACCGAGACCCTCGTAGCGGGGGAGAATCTCGCTCCTTTTGTGTGTGTCTGTGTGAGTCGTGATCTTTCTTTACCAACATAAAGATCTCTGATTATTACTGTATGTTGATGAGCCTCACATTAGCTGATGATGATGATGATGATGGAGGTGGTGATGTCATAAGAGCAGATCTTCAAGTTTAAGGATAGATAAAGTGATACGCTTAACAAGGTTGTTAGTTAACTAAAACATTACAAATATTTCAGATGAAATAAAATAAGCGAAACTGAATAAAATGAAAAAACTGCTTGGAAGAGCAACATTACTAATTTTCATTCAGTGTTATTTGATGTGCTAAAATAAAAATAAAAATGCATAGGGATATTTACAGAAAAAATCAAATAATAAATTCCGATTAAGTTATATATTTTTTTATTTATTAAAATGGGAAATATGAATGTAAAAAATATAACATGAAATGGCAAAAGTATTAAAAAAAATCTAAAATTTAAATGGAAATAAAATGAAAAGAAAAGAAAATTTTAGATATTAAAAACTAAATATCTAATACATCAAAAAATAAAAACTAATTTAAAAAATATAGAAAAAAATTAATATTAATTTAAAAATATTAAATAAAACTAAATTATACTGAAATTATTAAAAAACGACAGCTTCAACATGCAGCTATATATCTAGATGTATTTGTTATTTTTCCCACACCTTCATAAAGTCACACTTGTGGCCATACAATGTGAACGGCTGAAATTCCTCTCTTTCATGCCGTATTTTTGGTTCTCCTTGAACGTCTTGTTCTGCTGGACACGTCACGCTGTGATGAAGTCAAGGAAAATGGGTTGCAGACAGGCTTCATGTTGAATTGAACTGCTGTCTGCTGTGTGTTAAATGGTTCTGGACTGGATTTGCTGCAGTCAGCAGAAACAGCAGGTGTGTGTGTGTGTGTGTGTGTGTGTGTGTGTGTGATACTGTATGGGACTCTGTATTCTGACTTAAACACTAATGACTAATGACTCGTGACTGGTTCCTCTTTAGTCTTAATTACTCTACTCTTGCATTTACACAGAAACTGCTGTGACACCTTAATGAGACGTTGCTAGGATGCAAAAAATCTTGATTAATTAAGACGACAGAAGCACAGAATTCATACCGTCTTGAAGATTCTTGTCTTTCTGTCTTTGTTTCATTTGACATGTTTTGTCCGTTCACATTTCCGACTAATTTAAAACTGGGTCAAGCAAAGACTTTGGCAGACTGAGCATCAATTACACTCACATAAAGAGTAACCAAGACAGAAAGAAGTTTCTTCTTGACATTTCAAACCTAATTAAAGGAGAAAGTGAAGTGATCCGAGAGGTCAGCAACTCATTACAATCACACACATGCGTTTTTGTTTTTCTGTCGTTGGAGGTTTTGTCTGTGAGCTATTTATACACTACCAGTCAATAGTTTGAAATAAGTTTCTTATGTTCTCCAAGGCTGCATTTTTAATTTAAAAAATACAGTAAAATAGTAAAACATTATTACTATTTGAAATAAGTCTTCTCTATGTGAATTTATTAGTGCTGTCAATCGATTAAAAAAAATTAACTAATTAATCGCACAATTTTTAAAAATTAATCGCGATTAATCGCGATTAATCGCAATTAAAAGACTGAAACTTTTTGGATATGTAAATGTAAAATGTAAATAATTAATGTAAACTCAAGACAAAGAAACTATTTAAATTCAAAATATGATTGTTTATTGGAATTTTTGTTTAACTTGTAACACAGATTTTCTCATGTAAACAACATCCCTGCAATAAACCATCAATATCCTCCAAATTAACTGTTGGCTTGAAAGCCATATTTATTACAGAAATAAAAACACAGGCATGTAAGTACCATTTGAATTTCAAAACAATCAATGCCAATAAAAAACAAAAATGATTTCCATGTTAAATTCTAAGTGGACTGCAAAAAAATTCCAAAGTATAGTCATTGCCAGTGCTTTAAGTGGCCGGTATGCACCGTTACTCAGTACTGCCACTTCCAAATATAGCTCTTGAGCATACCGCCACCTCTCCGTGCGCCCAGAACGTGCTTGTAGCGTACCGGTACACTCATTTGGACATCTGTTTTAATAGAGGTTTTAATCTTTTACCTGCACTGCCGATTTTCAGAGCGCCCTTCACAATGCAAGCTTCCTAATTCATCCCACCCAGAGCAGAAACTACATTACCCATTCACCCTTAAGTTATACAAGTGAATAGCGCATGTGTCGCTTTTCCCACTGTTAAGTGTCAACAACTCAACGTGGCCGGAGAAGGTGTGTGAAACTCGTTGTGAGTTATACTAAAGCAAAATCTTGTGTATTTATTGTCTGATAAACATTAAAAACTGTCTGCGGAGGTTGTGTCGTCCTGCAGCCCCCGCTGGCTGTTCATTGGCTGCAGCATCTTTTTTCTAAGTTCTAAAAAAATTTAGATATTCATTTATCTAATTAATCTATAGCCTATGCACAAAGATAATATGATCTTTTTGTCCCCTTTTTGTTTTAAAGCTTGAAGAAGACAGCGTAAGTTGCTGCAGCTGAGGAGGACAGCGATGCACGCGTACAGGAGTGATTGACAGTTCGCGGCACTGTGTACAAAAAATACTCCGCTACACAATTATTTCGTTATTTTAATGTTGCTGTTTCTTGTGGCAGACTAAATGAAAATGTTTCTTGTGGCAGACTGAAGAGTAATCCGGCAGAGTTTTATACTGAAACTTTCCGTCTAAAAGTCCTTCCTTGGTCTTATCCATATTTCTTTTCACGTTGAACACACATAGGCCACAACTGGAAATAAAAAAAACTGCAACCGCGTTAATTGCGTTATTTTTTTTTAACGCGTTAAATATTTCAAATTAATCGAATGCGTTAACGCGCTAATTTTGACAGCACTAGAATTTATTTTAAACAATAATTTATTTCTGTGATGCACAGCTGAATTTTCAGCACCAGTCTTCAGTGTCACATGATCTTCAGAAATCATGAAAATATGATGATTTACTGCTCTAGAAACATTTCTGATTATTATCAGTGTTTAAAACAGTTGTGCTGCACAATATTTTTGTGGAAACTGTGATACACTGCTATTAAAGTTGAAATTAAATAAATTAGAAATTAATTCTTTCATTCATCCATCAAAGAGACCACGAGAGAAAACAAAGAGAAGTAGCAGAAAATGTTTGTAATCTTACAAAAGATTAATATTTCAAATAAATGCTGTTGTTTTGAAATTCTTAAAAACAAACAAACAAACAAACAAAAAAAAATCAGAATTTATAATAATGAGAACCGTAATAATGATTAACCGAGCACCAATCATAGAGCAGCAAATCTGCATATATTAATGATTTTCTGAATAAGACTGGAGTAATGATGCTGAAAAAACAGATGCACATCACAGAAATAAATTACAGTTTACAACATATTCAAACAGAAAACGGTAATTTGAAATGATAATATTTCACTGTACTATTACCATATGTTTAGTCAAATAAAAGTGAGTCTTTTAAAAACATTTTTAAAAATGTTATTATTTCAAACTTTCGAGCTGGAAAGGCCCATTCACACAAATGCCTAATAAAAAGGGATGTCCACAACACAAGCATTTTAATACTGTCAGATTCAGCTCACTTGTGCAGATGCACGTGTCCTTAAACCTGAATAAACCCTCACCTCTTAACCCCATTAAGTGTGTGTGTGTGTGTGTTTCACGAATGCCGTTCTTTCACCAAACGCTCATTTAGCAGCAAGAGAGAGACACGGTTTTTCCTCCTCTGCTCTCTATAATGAGAATCTGACGTCTTTTCTTCAACACAAAACCCATGCACGTCATCCAGTGATGTGCACGCACTAAATTTAGATGCACGAACAAGCGGGGAGCTCAATAATCCATAATTAGACCAGCACATTTATGTTTACCTGCTAGTTTGCTCTCATTTCGTGTTTTTTATCATCTATTTACTGCTGTGAAAACAGCTTTCATGCTTATTTTTTTTGCATAATGTCAAATGCACGTGATTGTAACGGTCTGCTATTTGCATTGTAAATATCTCTAGTACTGTTGCATTTACTAACACGGAGTTTTGTTAACTCGGGGTATGTTTTCTGTTCTCTTATCATATCTCTCTGGTTTCTTCTTGAATATCTCTAGCCTTGTGAGCTGAGGGAGGATTTTTCTGGCGAACTGAAGCAAGTGTGTGTGATCTGTTGTGTTTGACTCTGATTGACAGCTGTCTGAATGGTGCAGGTGTTTCCTGACCATCATCAGTGTGTGTGAAGTGACCTGTGGGTGTGTTTTTGCTGTGCCGAGTGTCCGGCAGCATTTCCATCAGGCCGGCAATGAGAGGATCATGTCACTACAAGCTCCTCAATCTACTGCTGTCACAGAAATCAATACTGCCTGACACACACACACATACACACACACACAGTTCAGTGGTAAGTAGTCACTTATAGACTGCAGATTTCATGCTTCTAAATTCAGCCAATCAGTGGATTACGTCTGGTCACATGATCATTCATAAAGTCACTTTCAAACTAAGCAGCTTTTTCTTGGTGAATGCATCAAATTTGTGACTAACCCAAACACGAGCGAAACCTGCATTGGGAACTTTTTCACAATCACACAAAATGAGTTGTTTCCAACTGAAATGACTGTATTTCACTCCCAAAAACTGTAAATGTGACCTTTTAAAAATAGTATATTCTTTATATGCATGAATGGATGTAGTATGATTGTAATCCAGATGTTGTCTCATTGTACCAGCATCAGTTGCATCGGATGGAAACTTCAAAATATATCCCCAGAACTAGAAACAGGGTGCTGTTTTACAAATACTGCAAAATTGGAATTTTAATCTACATTTACTTTAGAAATTGTTAGTAAATGCCACTATGAATTACAAAGAAACTACAAAGAAACATAAAGTAATAGTGAATCAAGCACGACATTTTGAAGTGCAAAAAACAAAAAATGTAATGGTGTTTTCTTATAAAACATGCTCTAATAAAATAAAAGCAATGTTTTCCAGTGTTTATAGTAAGGAAGTATGCATGTCTGAAGCAGCCTAAGTGTGCTTGGTCATCGATAATTACGTCCAACGTAAGAGAGAAGTGTGTGATTTGTTTATTTCAACTTATTTAACTATGTGAGGCTGAATGCATGAAAACCTAAACATATGCAATAAAGCAGTGAATTTAGTTAGGTCCTAATGTTTACTGCTTTCCCATCATCAGCGAAGCGGATAGTAGAAGTATGAAAACTAGCATGCATATGCATATCATATAATATATCTAATATAAAATTATCCAACACTTTGTGCAACTTAAAGTACATTTTAATCACACTACAACCATGAATGATTTAGTTTGCCATGTAGCGAAGAAGGAAAGCTCCTGTTTATGTTTCCAACATGTGATTGTGTGTGTGTGTGTGTGTGTGTGTGTGTGTGTGTGTGTGTGAGAAAGTATTGAATTCAGAGTTTTCTCTCCGCAGTAGTGTGAATGTGGAAGGATTCATCAATTATGAATGTTTTAGAGAAACACTGTCACCTGGACTGAGCTTCTCAAACACCGGCGCTCATCAGCAGAAGCTCTGGAGTGTGTGTGTGTGTGTGTGTGTGTGTGTGTGTGTGAGAGAGAGATGACAGTCTCTCTGTCTTCAGGAGAAACATCATACCTCACTTTTACACGCAGCTGATTTTGTCTTGTTAATAAGAGGTTTTTATGGCATGCACATTTTACAGTATGCCAGGAGTTAACAAGCACTTTTGTGTGGGTGTGTGTGTGTGTGTGTGTGTGTGTGTGTGATTCTAACGCAATGATGTGCAGTCAGTGACATTGTGAAGGGCACAGTGAGGTTTGAGTAACATCCAGTTTGGAATATTCAGTCCCTTTGGGTTTATTAAACACAAACACTCACTTTCAAACAAACAGAAATATTCATCTACATTTGTAGAGACAGAGACCAATTATTGGTTTACAATATATTGTCACTTTTCTGTTTAATTGGACGTATAGTCCTTAACATTGTTTCTGAATATTTAATCCATTATTTGAATAAAATACACTTAACATCTATGTATTCTGAGACTCGAGTAGCATTTTTAACTGAACAGTTTGAGATTTTGCATAAACATAATCCATCAGTATTTATAATTTTAAAAATACGTTTATCTAAAGTTTAAAAAAGTCATAAATGAGAAAAATATATTATGTAATTTTAGAAGCATTGATGCTCTGTTATGAGTTTTGTTATTATTTTGAATTAGATTTTTCTGTTTTCATTTTAATTTTTAATGTATATTTTAGTACTTATTGTTTAAATGAAACAGAGAAAGGTTGCTTTTGGCAAAATAAAACAAGTTTATATTTTTAAAATAGTTTAATATTTGATTTCTGTTAATGTTTATTTCCAAGTGTTTTTTATTGTGTAGAATGAATAGAATAAAAACCGTGTCTGTATTTCATGTATCATACACTTTAAATCAGGCTCAGATGATCTCTGCACGTTTGAAAGGTAAGAGAAAGTAATATTTCTATGAACCGCTTCTTTTGAACACCGTTTTAATTACCCATTTAAAAAAGAAACAGTTTTCTTCTTGATTTAATATCTCGTCGCTAATATCCAGCTGTGGCGTATTACATTCTGTTACACGTTTTAATAAAGCCATATGTAGACACACATTGCTGTTGATTAAGTTTTTATGTAATTAAGGTATATTAATTATACGGCGTTTAGCGTATTGCAATTCATCCCGTTTTTTTTTTTTCAGTTTAATGGAGATTAATGTTCATAGTCTATAATATCCCGGGTCTGGGCTTTCCCTGCGTGTTAAATATGACTGTGAGAAATATTCAATATTTATCCTTACAAATGGTTCCCGGCCCATTTACAGTCTAACAGGTCTGAAACGGACACTCGAGAAGTGCTTCGACTGACTCATTAACTTCCCAGACTGATTCAGTCCAGTCCATGAACAAACCAACCAAATCACTGACTCACAAGAGAGGCGTTTTCATTTGGAGACCACTAGTTTATATCCAGACTGTCTTGGTAAATCCGAGCACAGTTTGAGACATAAAAAGCACACATCTCATTGCTGCATTGCAGAAATGTTTGAGATATTAAAGGGACCTCATCTGCGGTTTGTCGAGCGTATCACGTCTGCCAGGAATGTGCTCAGAAATGTTGCATGGTTTTTGGCGAACGTGTTGTATTTGATACGGGGAACGTAAAGCTCTTGTTAATGTCAGCGCTGAAGTGTTTTCACTGGAGCTGAAACATGTGTTCGTGTTTGACTTCTGCAGCCGCGGGACATTAAAGGACGCCGCTCGGGCTGTTTTCTTTCAGGTAGTGTTGCTGTTATGTGTAAACACTGTTTCAAAGCGCCTTACCGTTTTGTTGGAGGAATGTTCCGTGTTTAATGCAACTTGAGCTGTATACGGACAGCGCTTGTGGTGTAATTTCCATAGAAAGTGATAAGACGACTTTGTTTGTTTTGTATGCAATAATTATTTTAAGTGCTTGAAGCTCCACATTTGAGCTTTCAAACGTCTTGCATTAATCAAAATGCATTTGTTCTGTGCTACAAACCAAGCTGAAGTCATTTTCTCTGGTAATCAAGAGATTGAAGGGTTTTTTTGAGCCGTGCATCTTCTTTGCACGGAGCTCAATCTGAGAGGCTCAACGCAGCTGTTTGGATAAATCTGTGTAGAGTATTAAAGCGCAGTTTAAAATTCTGTACATTAATCTCTCTTTCAGCGCTGATGTAAGCAGCCGCGCCGCGTGGATAAATATAATCTAATAACGCAGTGGCTTTTACACTCATTCAAATGAAACCAATTAAAAAGCCTGCGTCTGCGCAGACCGTGTCCCTCGAGTGTGAGTTTACTCGAGGTTCAGATCACGACCGTCTGTCTCTTCTTCAGTCTTTCTCAGAGCTTGAGGAATCGGTTAAGAAGGTTGCTGGACCTTGAGATATGTTGCATCTATAAAACAATCTGTCATGATGCATGCACACACTCTCTGCACAAATGCATTAGCCAAGACAAAAAAACAGAAGCATTAAGAAAGACGTGTATATTCTTAATCACCTATAAAATCTCTTTCGCATTATTTTGAGTTTTTGTCACTATTAACATATGGAATTTCTTCAGTGCTTTGGTATCTCGGATTTATTTCACATTCAGTTAGACAGACAAATTGTTTACTGCATGTCCCCACGTTTTACGAATTAAATACAAGGTTTATTTAATGTACGACTGGTTTTGCCGATAAAGGACGTCCCTGTATAAAAAAAAAGGGAGGTTTGTCAGATTAAGCTCGCTTTTGAGGACAAACTTGTCCCTGAAGTCTTAGAAAGTAGACACAAAGGTGAGAGCATAATGGTTTGTGTTGCTCAGACTAATGAAGACCGTGTCCTGAGAGACGCTTTATATTGTCTTTAACCCTCAGAGGTATTCATGCATGTCTGTGTGTGTTGATATTTGCCAAACCCCACGCTCACATCGTGCTTCGTGTCACAATTATATGCATTGGCACAAGTAACGTCTTAAAAAATGGTGAGTAAACAATACACAGTCAGATCATTTCCCTAAACAATTAAAAAAAAAGGCAAGTAAAACATTGAATTAAACATGTAATTTTGTGATAGAAAAACTATTTTAAAGTAAAACATACTTCAGTAATCTTCGAAAAATCATTTTGACAGTGCGTGAATTAAAGGGATAGTTCACCACAAAATGAAAAGTCTATCGTTTACACGTTTATATGGGTTTCTTTCTTCTGTCGAACACAAAAGAAGATACTGTATTTTTAAGAAGTGTTTTGGTAACCAAATAGTTGGTGCTAGCCATTTACTTCCATAGAATGTAAATAGAGATTTGGATAAACTTATTAAAGACAAGAGTTGCTATTACTGGATGAACTGTCCCTTTAATTATACAGACTGGTTTTGCTACTGTACCTTTAAGAGTTCTATATGCAAATATGCTCTATTTAAGTCAAGTGGCTGAATATGCAATAGTTCTTAATATGCAAATGTGTGTGGTCATATGCTAATGAGCTGTACTCTGATCTTGCGAAGGTTACAATGTATCGAGTATTCCAGTACATTGGAATGTTGTAATATATATATTTTTTTTTAAAGAACAGAAGTTATACTTTGATCCATTATTCCACTGTGCTAAGAACACCATTGTCTTATTTTCGGCGCGGAAACATTTGCGGGTTAATGAGGTGACTTTGTCCTCCATTAGCATTTTGCATGTCACAACAGTGCCGGGCATCACCATGGCAACATCTGCTCTGGGCCAGATTATGGGATGTGGTGTAATGGTTAAAGCTCACTGCTGGTGACCAGAAGGGTGATGGTTTGACCCCATGAGGGGCGAGTTATGACTCTGGTGATGGTGAGATCACATGCTGCTTTATGATGACATTGCCTGGCGAGTACTATAACTCTTCACTTGACCGTGAAACCCATTTAGGAAGATATTAGTCTAAATGATGGCCTGAAGTCCTTGACATCTGCTAGTGCTTCTCTGGACGGGAACTGGTTAAATGACTCACATCTGTGCCTCTGATTTAGGTTGGAGAGATTTGGCGTCCTTGATGTCAAGAGTGATGTTAATATCGAACAGCTAATGGACAGATAGTTCATCACACAAAGCATGAACATCGTTCTACAGATTCAGGATTCGATTTTTAATAATCAAGAGTTTTTAATCTTGTAGAAAGAGTCTCCTCTGCTCAACAAGCTTGCATTTATTTGATCAAAAATATGTGCAATGTTATTACCGTTTTAGAGTTAAAACATTGATTAGTTTTTAAAATTAACATTGATGTTTTTTAATGTTTAATGGCAGTGTTTCATGGTTTACAAAATAATATTGTGAAATGTTTCTTGAGCACCAAATCAGCATATTTTCATGATTTCTGAAGATCATGTGACACTGAAAACTGGAGGAATGATGCTGAAAATACAGCGGAGCGTCACAGAAATATATTGAAGTTTAACAGGGATTCACAAAGTTAACATTTATTTGAAAGTGTAATAATATTTCAGAATTTTAAAAGCAGTTTTGGTGAGAAAAAGAGACTTTTCAAACAGTATTTCAAACAAAACCAGTCGTGCAGATTCTTTAAAAGTTTCAGAATGAATGTTTTTACTGTTTAGTTTCAATAAATGCTCATCTAGAACCGGAGAACAGGTTTGAGCGCTGACGTTTCTAAATGATTCCTTTAGTAGAATGAACTCTCTGTTAAAAATCTGTTTCTCGTGACATGAGGTCTTTATCGTCGGCATTCGTGAAGGACCAGGATGATTGTGTCAGAAGAACCTTGACTGGTCTCCAGCGGCTCGGTGTGTGTGTGTGTGTGTGTGTGTGAGGTCAGGGTTGAGGTATTGCTCTGTGAGACATAATTAAATCAACAATGAAAGATTTGCAGGGAGCAGCCCTTTAAAATTACATTTTCTTCTGCAAGACTTTCCGCAGCAGGGAAGATCCCAGATAGACAGAAATGTGGGGTTAACCAGAGGTCAGCGCTAGGAAGTGACCTTCTGTTTAACCCACAACAAACAGCTCAGTCCAGAGGAACAGATGGACGAATACTCGCTCCTAGAGAATGTGTGGTGTGTGTTAAAATGTCTGTTAGTTCAGTTAAATGTGTCTGTGATATGTTGAGATACACTGGATGTCAAAGGTTTGGACTCATTTAGTCACTGTTTATTATGAGTAATTTTCACATGTTAGAGTAGTATTAAAATTAAACTCTGTAATAACACAATTAAAAATCTGGGACCAGGTTATTATACAGTAGTTAAAAAAAAAAAAAAAAAAAAATATATATATATATATATATATATATATATTTATTTTTTTAACTACTGTATAATAACCTGGTACCAGATTTTTAATTGTGTTATTTTATTATTATTATTATTATTAATATTTTACTTTATTTTATTTCAGTTAACATTTATTTCAAGTAAAAAAATAAAATAAATAAATAAATATATATATATATATAGATAAATTAAAAAATATATATATACATGAAATATTACATATATATTTATTAATTTTTTTCAATTTTTATTTTTTACTTGAAATAAATGTTAACTAAAATAAAATAAAGTAAAATATTATTAATAATAATAAAATCAAAGATTAATTTTCTAATTTTCATTTTTTAAATTGATGCACTAAAATAACTAAAACTGAAACTGAAATTTACTTAAAAGAATAACTATATAGACATATTTATAAAGAACTAAAAAAAAGACAAAAACACACAACAGCATTGCCAAAACTTTACCTACAATGAAAACAGAAAATACTAAATAAAATAACTTACTAAATATATTAAGAATATATATATAATTTAAGCTAGGTGACAAAACAGCTTTTTTCATTTAATGTACTCAGATTTCTAAAACTGTATGATATTTTTGAGCACTATTTAAGGAGGATCTGGTGCGCTGCAGATCTTCAATATACATCTATTATAATAGTTTTAATTAAAATTTAAAACACGCCGCGTCTGCAGAAATGATTTCAAACGTTCAAGCTTTCACATCAAAAGGTTTTTCAATCACGAACCCGAGTCCAAACGTTTCCGTATGTTTTTTGAAGCATTAACGAGATTCTAATGTGCTGCCACATTATCCTAAAATTAAAAGTCAACACACGACCTCGCACATTAACAGCCGGAAGAGATGACAGATTAAAGCTGCTGTCTGGCATCTCTCATTATTGTGCTGAATTATTGGGGAAGTTTATTAAGTCTGTGACCTGACACGACCACCGACTGCAAAACTACACTGTCTTTTTGGCCCGAAATATACTTTGTAAGCGAACATTGTAGCTTTATTCTGATACTGTACTGTTATGCATTCTTAATGTTGCCATATATTTTTAAGAGTTTGCATTCATGTTTTATATTTTGTCATTTTTTTCTTTCAGATCAATTTCTGTCATCATGGTGGAGCAGCAGTTTAAAAGAGTTAAAAATAGTTAAACTATAAACAAAACAAGTCTCTTCTGCTCAACAAGGCTGCATTTATTTGTTCAAAAATACAGTAGAAATAGTGAAATATTATTACAATTTAAAATAAGTGTTTACCATGTGAATATATAGTAAAGTGTAATTTATTTCTGTGATCAAATATACATTTTCAGCATGTCTTCAGTGTCACATGATCTTCAGAAATCATGTGAATATGATGATTTACTGCTCAAGAAACATTTCTGATTGTTGTTAATGTTCAAAACAATTGTGCTGCATCACATCTTTGTGAAAAGCATGATATACTGTTATTAAAAATATAAAAATGTATTCAGCAATAAATAACAAAAAAAGTGACATTAAATTGATTAAAAGTGACACATTCCGAAATATTTCTATTTTTTTTTTAAAATGCTGTTCTTTTGAACTTTCTGTTCATCAAAGAATCCTGAAAAAATTAAATCTAAATAAAAGTTTTCCCAACATTAAAAAACATCAACTATGTATTTCTCGACCTGAATTTCAGAATGCAATGATTATCAATGCAAACCATTAAATATTTATAACAATAAGTTTCTATTGTCTTTGTGAAATAACCTAAACTCAAACCCAACCAAAACCCTCTGGAAGTGTCCTCCAGCATCTGATCGAACCCTCACGAAACACTCTTGCTCTAATTTAGTTTGCATTTAATTTTGGGATGCTAAAATACATACTAAATACAGCTCTCATGCACACAGAAGCGTCTGATACTCCACTTCCACCGAATGAATCAACTAGACAACAATATCCCATCAGTATGCAGAAAGCAGCGGGATTAATCCTGCGTGTTCAGGTGCGTCTGTCTGATAACTCACGCTATTGTCCGGCTTCATGCTGTGTGACGGCTCCAATCCGCCCGGACAACACCGGAGTACGCTCTTAATATAAGCACAAACTCTTTAGAGACCATTGTGTGTGTGTGTGTGTGTGAATCTCTGGGTGAAAGTTTACGGCTGTGGCCTTTGAAAAAGTGAAATTCTCATTTTGGTATGAAAAGCTGATCTCACTGTATCACTGAGACAGCAGCTTCCCTGATGAAACTTTCCGCCTCGTTCAGCACTTTCTGATAGATTAAAGCCCGTGGAGAAACACGGAGAGACAGTCGCTGCCCATTTGAGAGCTAGGTGGGTGTTTAAGCACAATGCATCCAGAAAAATCTGGACACTTCAACCAGAAATGACATTCTGCCATCATTTTCTCCCCCTCATGTCATCCCCAAACTGCATGACTAACTTTGTCCTGTGGAAAGAGGATATACTGCACAATGATGTTTTTTGGTTATTGGGCTGTCCAGATCCAACAATGACGAATGAAAGTGTTATTTTTAAGTCTTCAGAAGTTCTTAAAGTACTTTGTGTGAAGTAAAAGTCATTATTTGAGTCTTCAACTTCTACAGCACAATAATTGGGAAAACAGCTGTTCATTTGAATCTTCTGCATATGCATCATTAAATTCAGTTTAACATTAATTTAACATTAACTTTTGTATACACTGCCAATCAAAAGTTTGGAACAGTTATGCTTGCTTTTGCCACTTTCAATCAATTTAATGCATCCTTGCTGAACTAAAGTATTTTTTATCTTACTTGCTCAAACAATTGAATAGCGGGGTATATGAGTATCCCCCAAAATTAAAGCAGCACCACGGATAATAATCAAAAATGATATCTAAGCAGCAACATTAAAATGTTTTAAGGACTGACTGAAGAAATGATGCTAAAAAAATTCAGCTGCACATCAATTTTAAAATATATTACAATAGAAAACGGTGATTTTAAATTAGATGAATATTTCACAATTTAATTATTATTATTATTATTATAGTTACATTTAATATAAATAAGATGTTTAAAATAATAATTGATAAATACACAACTTAAATATATTAAAAGTTATACATTTTGACTTGATATATATATATTTTTGCTAACATGATTCCGTATTTCATTGGCTTTGTACTCATTAAATCATTTTATTATATTTTTATGGTGCTTTTTATTCTTTTCCCAGCTCTATTATGAATAAGCCCTGACTCTGCATTTCTTTGGTTTCTGTGGTTGACAGAAGAGAATCTGTGAATCCGTGATGAAGTGTGAGTCTGACAGAACGCTCATTATTAAGTGTCTCATGAGTCTAAACTGCTTTGGGCCCTCTGCGTATGCGGATGTGGCAGCGGTGTTACCTGTCTCAGGTGATTAGACCGAGAGAACTTTCCTCGTCTCTCTCAGAGTCCCGATTTTTGCGCTCTCGATCTCTGGCAGGATAATAGCAGCCACAAATCATCCCATAGGCTTCACTGGGCAGGAAATTGATGTTCTTTCATTTCAAAACAATGGAGAGCCTTATGAGGGGCCTGATGATGTCATAACTCCAGCTGCTGACAGGTTTGGGGGCGCAGGGACAGCTCAATCAATCCCAGCATGCACTGGGGCTGCCATCGAGACGCAGAACAGACATTCTCAATCAAACGCCACAGTCGAATCATTGTCTCTCACACACACACATACACGGCTGTAACGTGATGTTGTAAAAAATATTTTATGTAAAATATCTTACTCAGGATAGTACTATATAAAAATAGCATGCATTTAGCATGATCTCTGTTATAAGAGCATGCATTTAGCATGATCTCTGTTATAAGAGCATACATTCAGCATGGTCCCTGTTATAAGAGCATGCATTCAGCATGGTCTCTGTTATAAGAGCATGCATTCAGCATGGTCTCTGTTATAAGAGCATGCATTCAGCATGGTCTCTGTTATAAGAGCATGCATTCAGCATGGTCTCTGTTATAAGAGCATGCATTCAGCATGGTCTCTGTTATAAGAGCATGCATTCAGCATGGTCTCTGTTATAAGAGCATGCATTCAGCATGGTCCCTGTTATAAGAGCATGCATTCAGCATGGTCCCTGTTATAAGAGCATGCATTCAGCATGGTCCCTGTTATAAGAGCATGCATTCAGCATGGTCCCTGTTATAAGAGCATGCATTCAGCATGGTCCCTGTTATAAGAGCATGCATTCAGCATGATCCCTGTTATAAGAGCATGCATTCAGCATGGTCCCTGTTATAAGAGCATGCATTCAGCATGATCCCTGTTATAAGAGCATGCATTCAGCATGATCCCTGTTATAAGAGCATGCATTCAGCATGATCTCTGTTATAAGAGCATGCATTCAGCATGGTCCCTGTTATAAGAGCATGCATAAGAGCATGCATTCAGCATGATCCCTGTTATAAGAGCATGCATTCAGCATGATCCCTGTTATAAGAGCATGCATTCAGCATGATCCCTGTTATAAGAGCATGCATTCAGCATGGTCTCTGTTATAAAAGCATGCATTCAGCATGATCCCTGTTATAAGAGCATGCATTCAGCATGGTCCCTGTTATAAGAGCATGTATTCAGCATGGTCCCTGTTATAAGAGCATGCATTCAGCATGATCTCTGTTATAAGAGCATGCATTCAGCATGGTCCCTGTTATAAGAGCATGCATAAGAGCATGCATTCAGCATGATCCCTGTTATAAGAGCATGCATTTATAATAGCATGCAGTTATTATGATCTCAGTTCATGATGATTCACATTTTCACAGAATCTGC
Source organism: Carassius auratus (assembly GCF_003368295.1). Taxonomy (NCBI): domain Eukaryota; kingdom Metazoa; phylum Chordata; class Actinopteri; order Cypriniformes; family Cyprinidae; genus Carassius; species Carassius auratus. The sequence continues at coordinate 27,887,681 of NC_039246.1, read as the reverse complement.
AAGCGGTTCCCAATCTTGTGCATGCCACTGTATATTGTACATTAAAAAATTTAATCAGGCTTTAAAAGTCAGATTAAAGTCTCTTAGCAGGACAGATGTTGTGGGTTAATTATGGCACATATAAAGCACTTTAAAATCAGCAGAAAGCTCTCCGGCAGGAATACCTGCTCAGTATCGCTCTCCAGGGGAAAATCAAAAAAAAAAAAAAAAAAAGCCCCCCTGACCGCTAACACGGCAGAAAACACTTCAAAGCCACTGGACATATGTGTGACCGATGGCCCTTTCCTGCCTGTCAGAGATGAGAGAGAGAGAAGCAGCGGGGATATCTCACACATACTCCAAAACACACTTCCAGAGCATCTGACGCCTTCCCGACCGCTTCGCTGTCAGATTTATGGTTATGGTTGGCTGACTGTTGAGTGATAGTGGAGTGTAAACACACACACACACACACATCGATGCCAAATCTCAGATCCACAAGGTCATCATCAGCATGACACAAATCCAAGACAGAATACTCATATTATTCTCGTGTATTAGAGAGACTGTATACATATTTTCAATATGCATAGAAAATATAGATGACCTCAAGGCTTAAGTTTCATGTCAAACATGCATAAGTGTTCATACATCCACAGAAACACACACACACACACATATACATATATGCAGCACTGCGTTCCAGTGAATGTCAGATCTCAGCGACTCGAAGAGAAAAATAGAGAGAGAGCTAGAAATGAGGTTTTGATATTGAAGCAGCAGTTATTTCTATAGTTTCATATTCATAATGAAATGTTTTGACAGGTTCTGTCCTCTGAAGCATATTGAGCTGCTGAAATGTCCAAATATCTGTGATGTTAAATATGCTCTTTCATTTTTTTCCTGTCATTCTCTCATTCGGATTTCTTTAGGAAACTGTAGTAGATGAAGAGATGGATTATGTATGTCGACTTTATTTCTACATTTAACTGCAGTTACGCACATTGTCACTCATATTCTCATTTCTGTAACACATCCGTTATTAGTTTTTATTTATGTTAGTTAATTGTGATTGTAATTACAGTAATGCGTTGTTTTCTTCACTAGATTACAATAAAAAAACGACAGTATGAATATTTTAAATTGGCATTATTTAAAATTTAATTAATTATGAATTAACGGGCAATGTATTTAATTAATAAAAACAATTGCATTACATTAATGTTCATTTTGGGGAATATGTGTTTAATTGTCATAAAAATAATGTCACAGTGCTAGTCCCATTATTGTTATTCATCCTAATGTTTTATTTGTTCATTTTATTTTTATTTCCTAATTTCCGTGACTTTAATTACTGTAATGCATTATTTTCAACAATAAAAATACTGCAATGCAAATTTTTAAATTGCCATAAATTAGTTTAAATGGGCATAGATTAAAAGCAGTACAACTGATAAATAATGCATTTTACAGTCATGTAGATTTCATGGTAGATATGTTTAATTGTCTTTAAAATAATGTCCTAATATGATTTTAGGTGAAATGCAACTCTTCTTAAGAGGTTTCATGAGATTTGCATTGGAAGTTTGAGATATTGTGGAAATGTAGAGTTTCTTCTGCTGATAATGACCCAGTTCTGATTCAGTACAGACAGTGCTAGAATAACAAGGGCGTTCTTCCACGAGCTCCAGACTGGAAGTGGTACTGTCCAGGCCCAGGGCGATGTTGTGCTGTCTGGAGATGTAAATGCCAGGAGTGTGACAGAGCTCTCAGGAATAATCTCTCAGTCAAAACCTCTGGACTGAACAGCTAAAACAGAAACCCGTCCTGAATCCGCTGATGCAAACCACAGGGGAAGTTTGGTTAACATCGCAAACTGTAATTTCACTAAGACTGCCGTGTTTTCAGAAAGCCTTTCCAGCTGTCTGTTTGTGATGTAAATTTCTATCCATTTCATTTTAATGCCATTCCTTTTGGCTCGAAGGCTTTCATTTCCCTTTCAGAGCAACACTAATGGTGTAATTACAAGCCCCACAATAAGCTGCCATATATGAAGAACTTGAGCAAAAACAGTGAAATCCTTTCAGAAGGATAAAACGCTACAATAAACAGACGCTATCTGGCGAGCGAAAACATCTACAGAAAGTGCTGAAGTGAGACACGAGTGCAAATCTTCAAACACGGCAAAATGGCTATTAAAAAAACGGAGACGTGTTGTAAAACTACAGAAAGAAGCCCTATCAAACAATCTCTAATTCTACGTGTGCTCATCCAAAAGATAAAAGCTTCAAAAACTTGAATTAAACACAAAAAGCAATCAAAACCGCGTAGCCGTGATATTTCATTAAAAGGAAGAGGAAAACACTCTCCGGTGTCTGAGCAACACACACACACACACACACACACCTGATACCATCAGAGCTTTTCCAAGTCCCTCGCTCAGCCGCCGATGTCTGTGATCTAGAACAGAGCGCAGATCTCTCAAAGTCACAGGAGTGGAGCGGCATCCAATAACCCCGCGGTCGTCAGCCGTGTCCCGGGGATGAGCCTCTGGGGGGCTTTTAAACGGGATGTACAAGCCCTCCGCGCTCACTCAGATTAGCTCTGTGCTAAAGCATCGCCTGAAGACCTAAAAAAAATTACAATTCGTACAGCTTCACATCTATCTGACGTTGATTAGTTGGAGGCTTCTAGATGTTGGCTTCTGGATGCTTACACATTAACAAATACGAGTTTGGGTTGAATATCAATAGCTGATTTAAGATGCTATTCACATTTATCTGATAGCACTTAACAGTAATTTGTCATTAACATTTGTCAATGTTACTCAAGTAGATCAGTTAACATGAACTAACAATTGAGAATACTTCCAAAGCACGTATTAATGTTAGACTTCTAGTAGGAATAGCTCAACATTTACTTGAGAAGAGAAGAAAAATGACGTAGTTAATCAGAAATTAAGTGTGTTTATGCTCAAAAAATAAAAAACATAACACTTTTTAAGCATAAACGTTTAATTAACTTGCATATATACTTACATATCTTTCCCCAGAAATCAAAACATCTCCAGAAAATATTTTCTGATTAGTGAAAAAACAAATCAGTGTTGGTTGTGTTATCTACCCTGAACAATAAAAGTATTATTTTCATAATGAAGGTTTATAAATACTGCAACAAATGTACTGTTTATTATTAGGTAATGTTGATACACTAATAATAACACTAATTATTGTAAATTTAATGTTCATATTCACTTGCATTATGACAACTATTGATTAATATGTGTTTGTTTTTGTTTCTCTATGCATGTAAGGAGAGGAACATCTGCGCCTGTTAATAATTAAAAATATTATTTTAAGATTAATGTAATTTCACACACTTTCCACATGCCTCAGGTACGTATGGGGCATTATATTAATATCTCTGTTTTATTTCCTGAGGTCCATACAGAAAAACTGATGTTTCAGAGAAAAGAAAAGGCATTTTTTCCTCTTAATGTCCCGAGGAAACACAAACTTCAGTTGTCGTGGGACTTGATCGTTTTGTCTCCAGGGCGAGTCTTTGCTGTTGCTCCATATTTGAGCCATGTTTGGTAGTGAAGAATATTGTTTGTAACTGAAGCTTGCTTGCTATTATCGTTTCATCTGGTCGCTCGTGAGTTATTGAGTGGGTCATGGTGTTTGTACAGAAAACATGTAATAAAAGCTGACGATAAAAGGAATCTCCGCTGGGTGTGGGGGCCCTCAAGGTTCAATCCTCGGCCCTCTTCTGTTTTTGTTTTTTTTCAGTCAATGGGTTAGTGGGGTTACAGGAACAATCTGCCGCCCCTGGCGTCTCCCCAAGCAGTCAAGAGATTTTGTTTTTCTCTGTTGTACTGAAGCCAGACAACTCAGTTAATGCACTGAAGATCGAAACGCTGAGTGCATGACACTGTTCCTCGTTGTAAATCCACTTTGTGTTCACAAACACACTGGCCTTTTCCACACAGATGGTTGAATTTTAAAGAAGGGTACAATGATCACAACCTGTCTAAGCTCCAAAAGCTGTGAATATGTATGGCTTAGTATTTTTGCCTTTTGATTTTTTCCCTGTACAAATAAATAAACACTCTTTAATCAAATTATATTTATTTAAAAAGTGAAAGGACTTGTTGTTTTCTGATAGAAATGATAATTATCTGTGTTCATACATTCTCTATAATTATTTGTTTCCCTCTGATAATTATCAAAATTAAATGAGTTTAAGCTAAATAGAAAAGCTGCTTTCACTTTGAATTAAGTAAAAGACAAACAAAAAAATACCCCTTGGACAGATATATATATATATATATATATATATATATATATATATATATATATATATATATATATATATATATATATGTATATATATATATATATATGTATATATATATATATATATATATATATTTTTTTTTTTTTTTTAATATAAACTCAATCCATTTTCATATATTTTTCAGTAAACAAGACCTTTTATCTTGAATCATTACAATTTTTTGTTCATTTCAGTTTTAAGTAAGTACACATCTATCATGATTTAAGACGTGATTTAAGATGTTTCCTCATTTTTACTAGAAAAGATAAAAACGAATTACAAAATGAGTCAAAAACACTAATTAATCTCTTTGCTGTGCTGAAAATCCTTTGATTTATTTGGTGTTCCCGCAGTCAAAACTGACTGGCTTTTTAAAGTATGCTATATTTATAAAATGCTATATTTTCACCAAATCATAGATTCAGTCTTTTTATTGTTTACTTGTTTACTTTCAGTTAGCACAGATTTTGCACTTCTTTTCAAAACCGTTTTGTTGTAGACCTCACTGATCTAAGCTTAAGCACTTCTGTTTTTTTTTTTTATATAAAAAAAAGCAGTAATCTTTTGTTAATTTTGTCAAAGTTCACTGAATTGCATGAGCACTTGAAGTGCATAAGTTGCTTTTTCTGACCCCATGGACAAATATGCATTTATTGTTTAGTATTTTGTATTTTGTGTTTAAATATTTAAGTAATTTTGATGCATTTCTCAGAAATGTCTCAAATCATGTTACGCTTTTATGTGTCTCGGTTTAAGAATGTGTAGATATTTGTACTGGAAAAGACAAAAACAAATGACAAAATAATGAATGCAATTATTTCCGACAGTGTTTTCCATACAACTTTTGCACTATATTTCAAGTCATCCTTAGCCAAACGTACTGCATTACAATGGTCACATGACGCCAAAACCTACGGTGTTCAACTCCACTGACATCAAACCCTGTTGGGTTCCTTCCATTAAGATTTCATTAGACTCGAAATTAACATGCAGTAACGTGCTTTTCTTTCTCATTTTGGAGCACAACTGCATTATTCCCTTTCACTGTACGGAAGGCTGGAGATTCATCTAAAGATCTCTTTTGTGTTACACAAAAAAACGAAAAAAGCATTGGAAGAACACGAAGTGGAGTAAACGGCATGCTCCTTTAAAGTGTGTTCAGGTACAGTGAACTGTTTCGAGTCAGCGGGGGTCAACACTCATTCATTTATTTCTATATCAAACGCCTGTGCTTTATCTTGTCATTATCACCTTTTTTCCAGGTGACATACTACGTTCAGTGGCTCTCCGTTCGTCTCTCCCCGTAATGAGGCAGTGGAGGAAATGAGCGAGTGAATGTGTGGAGGTGTAATAGACGGAGGGAGAAATGGAACGAGATGAATCTCTAGCAGATAGATAATTGGAAAGAGGCTCTCTGGAGAAGGCTTGTGTAATTAGAACGGAGGAGTGTGTGAGGAATCGAAATGTTTCTGTCGTCCTGTAGAGCCACTCAGACACACGAGTCCATCTGTTTCCATCTGCTTCACCTGCATCCACACACACGCCTGCAGATGTTCGTTTGTTCGAGTGTGTGCTGATCATTTAGTGTATTGACCATATCTCATCACACTCCATGCAAACACAAGTGCATCTGGAAATAGCTGTGCCACAAGGGCTGCTACGGTGGCATTAAGTTAAACTTTCAGTGTAATGGTGGAGCAATGCTAGGTTTTTCAAATTTATAGTTAGTTAAAGGAACAAAAGATGTGTGCAAAAACATTTCTGTGTGATTTCCTGAAGCTCTTCAAATAGAGTGCTCGCAACGCCAAGATCATAGGTTCGATTCTCATTAAAATTAAGATGCATGAAGAATTAAGATTGTACGGAGTGTGTTTATTCAGATTAAAGCATCTGCCGAATGCATGAATATAGACAAGCTGAGAGTAGTTGATAAACTGACTTGCAACTAAAATGCATTAAAAATCTGTTTTTATTTTCGTTCTGTGCACCAGCCTTTAACCATGAAATAAACCTGCGATCAACACAATCATCAGAGAGTTGACCCTAAATGGGAAAAAGTTACAAAACCTTAATAAAAACATCATAGGTTAGCCAGCATTTCCATTATTGGTGCATTGACCCACAATATAATATAAAGGCTACAATAATGTTATAATTTAGACATCAACTTTGCATAGGGCATGGTGGCAGCAAAATCAAAACGAAAGGTTGTGATGCGACGTCACACTCTGTGGTAACTTTTTTTAAAACAATGAAACATGCATCCGAAATGTGCCACACTTTACTGCGATTAATCTTAAATTCACTCGAGCTTGCAAATGAATTGAAGTCAGTGGAACAAAAAGTGTAGCGTGAATGGCCCTTTAGATATTCAACCTGATAAAGAGTAAACTCATCATGATCTTTTATTGCATGCATTTAATGCCATAGTTTGGAAGATTTCTCTCTTAACGGTTTGAGAGCGTATATTTGTTGCTGTATATCTGTTTATTACACTGCGTCTCCTGTTCTTTGCTTCATTGTTTTTGGAACAGTCTGTCCTGGCGCTACAGGTCTAAAGATATCTGAATCTCATTTAGTTTGGAAGACAGACAGTAAAGCTGAATATCCAGACTCGAGAATCCTGCCAGAGCCAGAATGATCTACCTACGAGGCCGAGAGAGCGAGGTGTGTGTGTGTGTGTGTGTGTGTGTGTGTGTATTGATTGCTGTAAACGCGTTGGGAAAACTGGGTTGATGACCTTGTGTTGGGTCGCGTCCAGCGCTGTTAGCCCACTTCATGCACTTTAAATGAAAGATGAACACCGGTCGTGAATACTGAAGCACACACTTAATCCAATCTAGCTTGATTCCAACCTAGGCTTAAGTTTTAAAGCTCGACCGAACTCTCACACACCTTTATTTCAACGGTGTGTGTGCTTTATCTTCCAGGCGCATCCAGTGTAAAGCCACTTGAATTAGATAAGCTCTGTATTTTAGTTTTTGGGGAGGACAAACACTGAAATACGGACAAATGAAACCTGTTTTCTCAAGCGTCCTCACACACACACACACACACCGCGGCTGTAAAGATGTAAAACAGGCGTCTCTGAATCTAAACACATTCTCGCTGAATCCCGCAGCTTTCCAAACGTCTCTCCTCTCTCCAAATGTCAGAAAGCGCACTAGTTAGGGATAATCTATCCGTGCCGACGGAGAGCAGAAGTGTGTCGTGTGAACTAAACACACCGCAGCTTCTGTACATTGTAAAGACGATCAGTGGATTCTGAGTTTTGAGGAACTGGAATGATGTTCTTCTAATTCGACTGGATTTTTACTCACAATTTTACTAAATGAATTCGTTAGTGTGTTGGGTTTGTTTCTACAGAGAGACAGATGCTTTATTAAAGTTATTAAAGATATCTTCCACAGTGGTGCATGTGTGAAAACAGCAGAAACACATTTCAGATGTTACTTCTTGAGTAATATTTTGTAGATTTATGTTTATTATAGAAATGTTGAAGCTGTGGCTAGAAACGTTTATTAGAATAATAATATATTCTGTGCACATTTTCAATAACAGCAGCATTGGTCGATTAATATTTTACGGATTTATGTACTGTAGATGTTAAGTTTGTAGAAAATGTTAAAACCGTATCTAGTTACATTAATAACAATCCTGATTTATTCTATAGACATTCGCATTAACTGTGAGATTGATTAATATTGTATAAATGTATTCGGATCTTTTTGTAAATGTTAAAACTGTACTTAGTTGCATTAATAATACTATACATTTATTCTGTATATTTATAATTATTAAAGAAATTAAAGTAATTGGATTGATAATAATACAAAAAAAATTCCATAGTCAAGTATGATCAACAGGAACTATATATATATATATATATATATATATATATATATACACACACACACACACTCACACACAGTTTGTTTTATCATTATGTTCACAAAAAAAATCTAAAAATCAGACAAAATTCTAATGGTAAATAATTAATGTTGGAAATTTGAGTCAGTGTTTCATGCAAATCTATATATTGTAAAGTATATTCAGACAGTTTTGGATTATGTATGTCAGAAAGTTTTTTATAGTTTTGAAGAAACAGTGCGAGTAAAGATCTTGATTTATTATTTTCAGTGTACTGTTCCTTTTGAATTAATATTAACAGATTGGAGGAAAGCGGATGCATCTCTCTGTGCATTACTCTTTACAGTGTGAACGTGACAAGAGCGAGAAGGAGAGATCACCAGGGGTGCTCCGCTATTTCACTGATGCACCATAACCTCCAGGCCCCTCACACACACACACACACACACACACACACAGTTTCCTCTGTCCTGTCAGATCAGCTCGTGTCTGACAGCATTTTGTGCCTCTGGAGTTCTGCACTGAGAATATCAGATGTGAAATGTAGAAAAATCCCTCCAACACGCCGTGTCGCACAAGCAGAGAGATCACCAGAGTGTGTCAACAGACTGACTGCTCACACACACACACACACACACACACACACACACACATCCACCGCTGCAGCGAGGCGGACGCCCAGGGGCGAGAGGAGTGAGTGTCACCACTCTGAATGTCATGAAATCTCTGTGTGTGTATGTGTGTGTGTGTGTGTGTGTGTGTGTGTGTGTGTGTGTGTGTGTGTGTGTGTGTGTGTGTGTGTGTGTGTATGTGTGTGTGTGTGTGTGTGTGTGTGTGTGTGTGTGTGTGTGTGTATGTGTGTGTGTGTGTGTGTGTGTGTGTGTGTGTGTGTGTGTGTGTGTGTGTGTGTGTGTGTGTGTGTGTGTGTGTGTTTTGCCCTGTTGGTTCAGGGGTTGCACTGCTCGTGGGAAAATAACTGCATAATCGTCCTCCTTTACTGTTGGATTGTGAATATCACACAATGTAAGCTACACATATACTTAAATATAAAATAAAATATAAAAACGTAAACGTACACATTTTATTTCAGCTAGCAACATTTGGCATGTTAATTAAGTTCGTTTGTTGTAGTAAAACAATTAAAACTAATAAAATTGATAAGTACACACATTGCATTTTATTATATTTGCATACATTAAAAAAATTCATCAATTCAAAATATTAATAAGAACTATTCTAGTATATCTGAAAGGCACTAAATAACATGAATTTAGAGGCTGTTTTCTCTTAACTCGTGACTCGTCATCAGATCTCTATAAACACTTCATCTGCTGCTCACTGGTTATGATGGTTTTTACTCTTACCACCTGTTTATTTCTCTTCAGGTGAACCGTGGGAAAGCGTGATGGCGATTGAGAAGGTCATTGAGCAACTCTTTCCTCTGGGCTGTGCTCGACAGGCTCCAGAAAACAGTAAGTACATTTGCATATCTTTTTCATTTGTCTCCCTTTGTGGAACAAATGACGGAGGTTTGCAAACCTGCTGTGAAGCTGATGAGAGTGTGTGGGATCATTAGAGGAGCAGTTCAGCCCAAAACCAATGTTCTGAAGGAGAAGTGTCTTCTGGTAATATCTCAGGTTTGCAGCGACATGGAGATGAGGAAATGATTTGCCTTTTGGGGTGAACTCCTTATGGATTTTTCTTGGTTATTCAAAAATGACCAACATTCCGTTTCAGAATGTTCGGGGAACGTTACTTTCGAATGTTCTCTGAATGTTCTAATGAAATGGTGAAGAAGAGTTTCTCCGCCATCTCATGTTGTGTGCCAAATAGATTTATTTGTATAATTGTAATTACATAATAGGACTTTCAAAAGCTGATTACTTTCATTTATTTGTTAGAATATGTATAACTCAGTATTTTAACTTATTGCAAAAGCTGAGTAATTAATAAATGTCTACTGATTAATAAGCGAAATAATCAACGATTAGTCAATTAATCGTTTGAATAGGTGTTAGATGAATCGATTATAAAAAGAATGGTTTGTTGCAGCACAGCAGCATGAGATCACAGCGATTAGTGAACAACATCGATCGAATCGATTCACTTCATTCCCATTGGACAAAATCAAGACCAGCCATGTGTGGTTGTTTTCGTCATCGGAAAACCCGTTTCACTCGGATATATGTCACTTTTGGGAAGACGAGATGGTCTCAGCATCCGTTTCATGCCATTTCATCAAATATGTCTCCAGATTACAGCTCAGTAAATTCATATGCATGCTATCGTCCTTCAGACGAGGACCTGCAGACGTCATCACATGACTTTAAACCCACGCTGCATAAACTAAAACTCAAATTTTTTTCATAGATTGGTCAAAGTTGGTTGGTTTTAAGACACTCTGTGACTTTCTTCCTCTGTACTGTTGGGCATTTAGATTCTGTGACAAACAACTAGTGCTGCAAATAAATCAGGAGCAATGATTCTCTCTCACACACTCAGTTCCCAAGACCCTCCGTGTCATTGTTAGTGTGTGTGTGTGTGTGTGTGTGTGTGTCAGTCATCCTGACAGGGTCTCTACAGTCCTGTTAGCACTTCTAAATGATCTCAGCTGTAACTCCATAAACATTATTCACCTAAACAATCCCCTGCTGCCATTAAACACCACCACAACACTGTCTGCAGTCAAACATCCTCTCACACTGACATTACACACACACAGGTCAGCGTGAATCAGTCCTGTGTCCATCAGCGGATGAAAGACTTTAACAGTCTGATTTAACTCATTCAAGAACAGCAGAGAGAAACGACACACACACACACACACACATGCATGCAGTATCTGATGGTGTTACTGAGTGTTGATGTGTACACAGCACACATCATTACGTCTTTTCTTTAGCAGCTTTACACCAGCATCAGCCAAACACAGGGCACTCTTAAAATAGATGAGAAGGTGTATAGTGACGGACAGGTGAAATGCAGCGATGATATCCCTAACACAATATCCCTTTCTGTTGACATATTTAATGTGTTAGGATTAAAAAATATTTGATTACAATGTTAGCATTATAGTGCTAAAACATTATTTTAATATGAATGTGTTATAATAAATATAATATGGATTTTTATAGTAACAGATTTTATTATGATGTTTAGGATAATATAAATATTTTATTGCCCATTCTAATTATATTTGATGTGTGTTTATATATTTATTTATATTTTAAATGTTATTTATATAATTCTTTTTTTTTTTTTCAATTTAATACTGAATATTCTTTTGGGTTTATTTATTTGGGGTTATTGTTGCTCTAGGAGCCCTGAACCTGTGTGAATTAGATCATGTGACATCAGGGGGCGGAGCATTCTCTCTCTAGAGGGCAAGCGATTGGATAAAAAAGGTTGTTTTGGGAGTTTTCCATTAAGAGGGAGACTTGTTTGCATGCTGTAAACATGTTTGCTGGAAAATAAATGTTATTTCGTTTTGTTAAATTTAAAGAACAACATTTCATTTTGAATTACAACGATTTGCATTCCTTGAATGAATACATGAAGAGTTAACTTTTTAAAGTGTTTTTTATTGTTAGCATGCTTTTATTGTTTTGTGTTAGCTGTATAAAAAAGAAAAATCAACCTAGTCAAAATAATCCAACTGCAATTTGATTGAGATTAATTAGAATGCACAATGATTTTTTTAAATATATTTGTTTATATATAGAGTTTAAGTATATACATTTTAGTTAAATATACTGTATAATTTTACTCTGAAATATTGTATATTATAAAATTATGCTATACATTAAATGAGAAAAAAATAGGGTTGAGTAATTTTTCCACTTTGAAATCTTTGCTATATAGCATTTTTCCCCCTATGTACCTGTGCGCGTCAATGCGCGCTCCCGTCTGCATGTAGCGCGCGCTCTAACGGGGCAGAACGCGCCAAACCAAAAGAGCGAAAAGCGTGCAACAGCTTAAAAAAACCATCTCATGAAACCTGTTCAGAAAGCTTCGTTTCAAGCGCGCACTCGTTCCAGATCTCGGCACAGCGTTGGGTTCCTCCGCGTCTTTGCGCATTTGGATTTTCTCTCTCTCTCGTTTCTTTATTGCAGCGCAACAATCCATCAGTGCCGAATCCACTGATAATCAATATGCTGCTCGTGTCCTGAACGATAATCACTTCATGAGCACAACTGCAATCGATAGCCTACCTAAATTATGAGCAGTCATCGTGATCGAAATCTCTGTGAAATATGTGCCAAACATAAAGGTTAAAAATAGCAGCTCTGACCACCTGCCGAGGACGCGCTTTGATTATCGATGCGCGAGCGATCTGATCGATTCCACGCGCGCGTCCTGATCCACGCACGGAGCTCCAGAGCAAATAAATCAGAGATCTTAGCTGAAAACTTCCAGCACAAGTTATTACCTCTATTGATTAATAACAGTTCATCTTTGCCCAAATGTTAGAGGAACGCATTAAAGACCAGGGCAGTTCAACCTGACCGGTTCCTTTTCATTTCTGAACGCGTTCAGTGCTCTCCAAAATCAAACTGAACATGCACAGTCAAATAATGATGTGAACTTCATTCGGAGAATAAGAGAAAACGCGCTCTGAGGAAATCCTCCATCGGGCACACAGCGCGTAAAGTCAACTCGCCCCGAGGTTTCCACATTTCTGTTGAGTTGGAGACATTTATATAAGTTTGTTTCTGTCAAATGTCTGTAGTAGGAAATGAACGATGGTAGAGCATTGATCAAGAGCAAATCAGCTGGAGAATCAGTTCACACTCATTGAATTGGGACGCTGTCTAAATCAGTATCGTGGCACAAAAAGACACTTTATTTTACAATAGTCGACTCGTTCAGACATTTTTGCATTATTTAAAGCAGATGCATCACGAGCAAATGACCAACTGTTTTATAATTAGTCCTTCCAGTGTTTAAAAATGAAACGTTGCGCTCAGTTCAGTGCGTAAAAACCATTTACGCACGACTTGAACGGCAACGGATTCAACCAAATACGTTTCATCCAACTCTCAAATGTTTGATCAGATACCCACATGATATTAAAGAGATTGACGATACAAATTCTCGAGTTGTTTGTGCGTAAATCCCGTTTGGCGTGAGTCCGCGCGCAAACGGAGCGCGTTTTCCAGTTCAGGTCTGCTTTGGGTTGCGCGCTCAGATCTGAAGAAGATAGTCTAAATGGGTCTGTGATGAGAGAAGCGTCTTAAAGTTGAGTGACTTGTGAAGGGGAAAGCGCGCGAAATCGGCGTTGCTGTCGGAGTCTCCATATGGCTCAGTCCAAGAACAAACCACAGTGCACCGCGTCTTCTGCGGCTTCCCATCGATCTCAGGCACAGCGGAATGTTTTAAAGATCATTTTTCTGAGTGAATCTTGTGTTGGTTGCACTTGCGTTCTTTGACGCGCGTGCGTTTGTTTGCAGTTTCCGGATGGTGAAAGCATTGGCCAGCGCGTGATGTAACAAATCGGTTGCAATATTTTCTAAATAACGCGCAGAAACGGCAAGTTTGTCCTACCTGCTCTCAGTCGCTCCTGGCGCCCGCGGGGTCCCTGCTGTCCGTTTGGTCACGCAGCTGGACGTCTGAGGACATGATGCTGGACGCTCGCATCTCTTCTGAACGCGGAATGAAGAGTGGAAACGAGGAGCGGGGGAGCAGGAGGAAGGAGGGAGGGAGGGAGGGGAGGAGACGCAGGAGGTCCCTTCACAGCATCATTGTCACAGCATCAACACACTTCGGTTTACAGGCGTCTAAGCTGCATCAGTATCGCGCGGATGACAGTGTTTACGCGCAAATGCGTTATGATGCATCAGGCTCGGGCTTTTATACTCGGGAAAGGGCTTTAAGTGGATTAGATGCACGTGACGTTCAGGTGAATGAGCGCAGCTTCAGATGCTGCTGGATCGATCCCGTCCTGGAGGATTAAACGGGATTTGAGCTGTTTTCACAGATCCGTGTCGCGCTAAACCACAAAAAACCTTTTAGCGGAAAATGTACCGCTACGCTCCACGTGTAACGCTCTTGGCATTACCATGCTACATGATCAAAAACATGGTGTCGCCTGCGTGCACGTCCAGAAATCTGCTGGTTTTTATATTATTCTCCAAACCCTTTGTTTTACTCTGGTACGAGTCCAAAACACATAGCATTGTAGTATAGCGGTACTTTGATATCCATCGTGGTGATCCTTGATTATCATATTCATGTTTCATCACGATCCATTGCGTACGGAAGTGTATCCAAAAAACATTGTATCAATCCTGGAAATAGAGGTGCCATGGCAACACCCTAGCAACCTCTTACAACATCCTAGCAACACCCTGGCACATCCCATATGACAAAAAAATGTGTTCTAAAAATATAAAAAGTTTTCTCTCCAAATGTTCCAATTGGTTATGCGAACATTCCATTTTATCATTTTGCAAACATTATGCAAACGTTGTTTTTGAATGTTCTCTGAACGTTTTTGAAACATTAGTAACATTAAAAAATAAATGGCGCCTAAAAAATTTCAGGAAAGAAAACAGGTGTTCCCTAAATACACTATCCATACGAATGTAACATTTGAATATAATGGGATGTTTCTGGAGAAAGCGGTGTTCTTTGAAGTGCTTTATTATAGTAGCACCATAGAGTCACGGTGGTACTTATTTTGTAAGGGGTGTGTTTGAGGGCTTTCAGGCATGAATGTGCTCGAGTGTTTGAGGATGTGAAGATTACACTGACATCTACTGGGGGGAAAACACAGAAGATGTGTGTGTTTGTGGTTTGGGCTTTGTTTGTTAATTGTGACATCCCTCCCTTGCTGTGTTTTACACACGTTCACACGACACACACACAGCATGCATCTGCCCAAGCCATGCACTCGCATGATGTTTCTCCACACTATCAGTCGCTCTTGTTAAACGAGAGGAGAAAGTGCATGCTCGAGAGTTTGATTAGTAGCAGACAGTGCTGCTGGTTTGATCTGTGTGTTTAATTAGCATCTTCTGCATTACTTCACATGCCAATTTAGCCCTCGCTGTCAAGCTAACGCCGTCCACTCTGCATATACATACATCTATACCAACCCTATCCAATCAGGAGGGGGCTTAAATTGACAGCTGCTATTAGAAGAGCCTCTGTACTCGCAGCCGTGGCTCTCATTTAGTAAAGGAGCAGCACACAATACACACATACAATCAGCACGGCTCCTCTCACAGAGATAGCTTTGTCTGCAGCCCCGGAAAACAGACAAATGAAGTGAAGGAATGGGAGACAGGCAGAGGGAAAGAAAGCCGTGATTGTTTCAGTTTAAACGAACTGTCCATCAGCCGCCTGTCACTCTCACTGGGGGCTAAGGGACCAGCCGGGGATCAGGACAAATAGAAATCAATGAGAAGAATTTGGAACCTGTTACTGCTGCGTTTTTCTGCCGGTGTGTGAGATGTACGACAGTGTTGCGTAACCCCACAGATACAGTTATCAGGATTTTTATGCTAATGCTAATAGATTTAGCAATGCTGCTTGACCAGTAAGCAACACCCTGGAACGCTCATATTGTACTTCCTGTTGCTTATATAGCATCCCAACTGTTTCTTTCAGCTATTAAACACAGAATAAAGCATTTTGAAGAATGTTGGAATCCAAACAGCTGACGGTAGCCATTGACTTCCATAGGATAGAAACAAATCCTACAGAAGTCAATGAGCGTCCGTCAACATTCTTCGAAATGTCTTCTTTCGTGTTCAGCAGAAGAAAGAATCTCATACAGGTTTGGAACAAGTGGAGAAGAGGAAATGATGTCGGATTATTTAATATGTGTTTTTTTATGTATTGTGCAACATGACAGTGTTTTTCTGAACGTTCCGTTTTTTGACATGTTTAAAAAAACGGAACATTCCATTTGGTCATTTCGCAGACGTTATGAGAACGTTACGTTTGAATGTCCTCTGAACATTCTAAAAGAGTTAGTAACATTTAACAAATGTGTCAGCATTCCAACATTCCAAAAATAGACCCGATAACTTTGAAAGAATGTTCATCAAAACATCAGTGTTACAGGAAGCTCATAACATTGCGAGAACGTTCCCTGTTAGCTCGGATATATTGACTGCTCTCTCTCATCTGCTTCATGGCCGTTAATGTCTTCCTTACTCACTAATGTCTTTCTCTCGTGTGTGAACAGACCCCCGGGGAGACCACATGCAATCCTCGCGGTCCGTCAGTGGGTCTCTGGGGTCTCAAGTGCAGGTTAATTCTCGGCTGTTAGTGTCAGTAAACAGTGTGCTGAATTAGAGGACAGCCATCGATCTGACCGCTGCATCAATACACACACATTCACCGAGAGACACACACTCCTGCTAAATTGCTTTGAGATCCCCATTCAGACATTATAACATTAGCAGACCGCTGCATGCCTCCAAACGAACGAGTGTTGGTCAGGAAGAATAGAGCTGTGTCTTATACATTTTAAAGGGGCACTTCATAACATCAAACCTGCACACTTAATAATTCAAACGTATCTGTTTATACATGCATACACACATACAGTATGTAATATGTATGTGCATACAAGATATATAAGGTTTTTGTATATTTCTAATGCTATGTATAATCTTATATCTGTGATAATTTATAAGCATCTCATAAATAAATCTATCACATGAAAAAGTAAGTCTGAAAATGTTTATGCAACTTTCTCCAGGAGCTGTGGAGATGTTATTCAGATTCATACTGTAGTCTTGAGCATGCGTTGCATCATTCTGTGCTGCTGAACTCAATACCCACAATCCTTCAAGGCACAAAATTGGTCCCAAATAGACACGGAGAGTAACGTTTGTGAAAGCTGCAGTCGTGCCGCTGTTTCAACAAACCACCGTCAGGGTTCAATATTCATAAAACTAGCACAAAAAGTTGTACTATGTGGAGAAATCATGTTGAGCTTCCTTCACAGAGGAACAGAAGCTCCTGTCCTTCCTCTCTTCTGTTCATGTCCACAGGTGATGCGTTCATTAACACACTTTGCTCTGCTTAAGTGATTCTGTGCTTCATAACCTCCAGCGATGCATCTGTTTGTAAGGTTTCGAGTCATGTTAGTGTGATAACGAGTGTATTTTCTGATGATCCAGGCCTCCAGTCTGTCTCTGACACACAGTCCTGGATAACACGAGAAGAAGCGAAACACCAGAACATCTGTCTGAACACCGGAGACAGATATGAGTTTCAAAACCTTTCAAAACAGCCACTTCTCGGGGATCTGTGAGTATCACTTCAGTCACTTATAAATGCATGAATGAAGGTCATTTAATTATAAAGCAAAATATCAGATCAAGTGTTTCGGTTGTAGTTAAAGATCAACTTTAGAGTCAGAATAACAGCCAGTTAGATCTGCTGAAACTCTAGATGACGACAGATGAACAAATAATAATAATAATAAAAAAAAAAAAAAAAAAAAAAATATATATATATATATATATATATATATATATATTTTTTTTTTTTTTCAGTTAACATTTATTTTCATTATTGTTATTATTTAATTATTATTTAATTATTATTCTTTTTTTTTATTATTCTTTCTTATAATTTTTATTTATCAGTGGTCATTTATTATTTCATATTAGTTATTTTATGAAAGGTCTCGGAAGCTAGCTAAAATAAAAAGAAAAATAATTGTATTTTATTTCAGTTTACATTAATTTCAAGCATACATTTTTTTTAAATGTATATTCAGAATTTTTTTAAACAAATATTATTTGATTTAGTTTGAGTTATTTTAGTACTTCAAGCTTATCTAAACAAAAATAGAAAAATAGGATAAAATAGAAATATTGCCTTGGCAAAGGTATATTTAAAAAAAAAACCATATTTGACTTTATTTCAGTTAAGATTAATTTTATTTCAAGTATTTATTGAATGTTTTTGTATGGTTTTAGTTGACTAATAACTCCAGTGTGTGGGTGTTTATCATGAAGTCAGACAGCTGGAAGGCTTTAGTCACACTTTGGTTTCATAACATTAATCTCTCACACACACTGCAGCTTGTATTTTCCCTTCTGCTCATTTTTCATGAACTGAACTGTGTGTTTAACTGCATTAAGATTTGACAGATGCAACACCCGCAGTGTGTGTGTGTGTGTGTGTGTGTGTTAATAGCTCCAGCAACATCAGCACACACAATACTGAGAGAAACTCTTATCAGTGGTCACAAACACAAACGCTCTGCTGTACTGGATGTGTGTGTGTGTGTGTGTGTGTGTGTGGAAAGTGCTCTTTGTTTCAGGCCTCTCATGTTCCATTAGTGTTCCATTGTTCCTGCTAAATGAAAGCTGCTCGTGCACCAGGGACACTTGCACACTAACTAGTGCTCCCTGGATATCTCGTCTCAACATGTTAATTGAGCCAAATGTTGATTTGAGGGCCGTATGCGCTTGTTTTTCAGGAGTGACCGTGATAATGAGTTTGTACTGTCATCCACAGAGACGGGCTTTAAGATAAGACAATTAAAGACAAGGAACACCTTGAATTAAATATGAAATATAGAGACTATCAGAATCTTAGAAATAGTATTTTCTTGTTTTATTTAGTGCTTAAAAAACATTGTAGTGTATATGCATAAATGTATTTATATATTTGACAGTATATCATGCATAGATATATGCAAAATGGAACAGAATGCATTTGCTGTGCAGCAACGTGCAAAAGTATAAAATACAATTTTTTATAATTTTTTTATAAAAAGAAGAAGAAAATGCAATGTCTTTAC
The DNA here is from genome assembly GCF_003368295.1 of Carassius auratus. Lineage (NCBI taxonomy): Eukaryota > Metazoa > Chordata > Actinopteri > Cypriniformes > Cyprinidae > Carassius > Carassius auratus. The sequence goes on along the minus strand of NC_039246.1, from coordinate 27,868,723 downwards.
ATAGACACGCGACACATTAAAGAGAATAATAAACATATTTGCTGTTATTTTAAAATGAATAAAAATCTATATTTTAGATTCTTTTTGCATTTTTTTAAATTAGATTCTAAATGATTAATAATTTGTTAATGTATGTTAAATATTATGAATTATATAAATATTAGATGAAAAACTTAAAATGAATAAAAAACATTACTTTGGCTTAAGTGAAATAAATTTAAGTGGTAAAAATACTTACAATAAAAATGGATATATAATAGAATTAAAGCTAAATAGAATAATAATCAATCACTAAAAACGCTAAAGCTTAGTTTGCACAATTAAATGCATTTGTGTTTTTAATGTATTAAATTCAAAACACACTTGGTTTATGTAACAATGAACATTTTCATTATCTTTTCATAAAAAGGAAAAAATTGCATTCTTTGTATTCTGCTGTAGTTGGGCAGTTCTGTAGTATTTCTATGTATTTCTATGTATTTCTATGTATTTCTATGCTCGTTGGAGAACAGGGCCTCAACTCTCCTGGAGTTTCAGACGTTTCAGGCGTTAAGAAGCAAAATTATGCGTGTCTGAGTGAGACAGACTCATCAGAGAGCAGAGCGGCTCTCAGCGGGAGCCAATCAGAGCGCAGACGTGTGTGTGTGTGTGTGTGTGTGTGAATGGCTCCAGTCCGGTGCGTTTGAGACGTCAGAGTTAGCCGCTAGCTTTCACATCCATCAACCACATGCACATGTGATCTGTGTGCTGCCATCTTTACCTTTAGCTGCTCAGATCTGGACATATACAGCAATATCAGCAAATATATTTATTTGTGCATGCATTATTTTTCTCTTGTGTTTTAAAAAAGACATCATGTGAAAAATTAAGTGTGCTTCTTTGTATTGAATATTCACGTGTAGTGTACTTCAAATCTTCAAATCTTTTATTAGTTAAATGATTTCAGAGAGACACCATGAAAAATGTACATTGTACATCACTATGTTTTAATAATCTTTTGTTCTTTTGACTTATTTGACTAGTTTTATTAATTATCTTTTTCTTATTTTTATTTATTTATTTTTTTGTATTTTTTTTTTTTTTAGAAAAGTAACTATCAATGGTCATTTTGGAAATTTAAGTGAAGCTGAAATAGAGGTAAAAATCATAAACCCTTATTTTGGGTTATAATATATTTTATGATGATTTTAAAGGTGTGGTTGTTAAGATAATGGTAAAAATGTAAGGTTTATAATTCTTAATCATTATGTTTTAATATTTTTTTATGATTACAGAAGCACTTGGTCATAATTTAAACTGTAGTGTGATTATTACATTTAAAGTTATTATGTTTTAAATGCATGAAAATGCAACTTTGTCATAAATGTGTGCACAAACAGCTGTGTTTTGTTTGATAATTTACAAACAATAACAGTTATTATGAAATAACTTTTCAATATGTACTGAAGTCCTACTCTTAAATACGCATTAAATATAAATTTAAACTATAATATTTTTATTTATTTAAATGCAATTAGTGTAAAATGAAGTATTCAGAAACATTCAGTTCTCACTAAAGTATATATTTGTTATTATTTGTAAAAGTGTGCATCTTTATCATGTTTTCTTCTCTTTTTATAGTTTCTCTCCATCCCTTCATAGTGAACTCATGCTGCATTTTTTAAATAAATGTTGTTTCTTATTAACTTTCTGTTCATCTGTGAATCTTGAGAAATAACATGTGTCACAGTTTCCACTAAAATATCATGCAGCAATGTTTTCAAAATTGTTCATAATCAGAAATGTAAGTAAATCATCATATTTTCATGATTTCTGAAGATCATGTGACACTGAAGAATGGAGGAATGATGCTGAAAATACAGCGGAGCATCACAGGAATAAATTACAGTTTAACACAGATTCACACAGAAAACAGCGGTTTTAAACAGTAATAATATTTCACAATTGTTACTGTATACTGTACTGAAATCACACTGGAATCATGTGATACTTCTCTCTCTCTCTCTCGCTGCTCCTCAGTGCTTTGTAAATAACATCACCTCATTTATCACACACAGACGGGCCGCTCTGAAAGCTCACACACACACACACACTCTCTCTTTCTCTGTGTCTGTTTACTGTCTACTGTACTTCTGAGGGAGCGTCCTGACAGGGTTCATTTGAGACACTCTACAGCTCCTCATATGAAACACAGCTGATGTCCATGATGTTTGACACTGAA